>NC_142109.1:29172500-29472500 GCF_056152115.1 Neolamprologus brichardi | reverse complement strand
ATGTCTGCTACAGTCTTATCACCTGTTGTGTGCTCTTCCTCAGCCTGTCATTGAGGATCTCCATGTTGCTTTGCTCCTCCTCCAGCTCCTCTTCTAGCTGGGCGATCTTAGCTTCCAGGCGACGCTTCTCATCTGACAAGGCTGACCTGAGCACAGAGAGCATGGTAAGAAATGCCACCATCTTTTTTTTCATGGTTCACTTCACAGACAAAGCAACAGAGTGAACTCTCCTACTTTCCAGAGGTGTTGCTCGCCAGCTCATCGGACAGTTCGTCTCTTTCAGCCTCTGCTTGCTTCCGTCCTCTCTCAGCTGCAGCCAGTTCCTGCAAACGCACACATTCATTATTTTGAGCCCCGGCTCCCAGAGAGGTTCTTGCCTTGTTAGGAATCGACAGCCTTACCTCCTGTAGCTGCATGAGCTCAGCCTCCAGACTCTTGGCCTTCTTCTCGCTCTCCTTTGCGGTGGTCAGCACCTCTTCTCGAGCAGCACGAGCATCTTCCAGCTCCCTCTGGTAGTCCTTCATCTGGGCCTGGAGGGATGAAGAGAAACAGACAGAGAAAAGACATCAGATAATGTTTCAAGTATATTTACAATATTTGAGGCAGATGATCTGTGTTTGATGATACCAAGTCCTGTTTTCAAGTGCTTCTCTTAGTGATCATATCTTATTTTTAGTGTTTTGACATTTCCCCTTTAAAGTCACAGTCACTAGCCAAAACCGGGGAATTTTCCCTTAAGAAGATGTTTGTCTACATATCTACAAGTTTATTTCAAGCAAACAGCAAGTTAAGTTTTACTTTTGTGTTTGCTTCCAAGTTAAAAAACAAATCCAAAAACTTAACATTTAAACCTTTAAAATACAAACCTTCACTACAACATATGCTTTAATGTAAATATGCATCTAAAAAATTACAGTGAAAACTAAAAGACCCATACAGTATTTATATAAATTCTTCTGTGCTGAATTTTCTCAGTGTCCTTTGCTCTCACCTGGAGCTTGCGGAGCTGCTTGATAGCCTCATCACGTCCCTTATTGGCTGTCTCGATCTGTCCCTCCAGATCTTTCATGTCTATCTCCAGCTTCTTCTTGGCTGCTGCTGCTGTGGCCCTCTGCTTACGTTCATCCTCCAACTCCGTCTCCAACTCACGGACCTGCAGCCAGTGTGCATCATTGCAATGATTACTGACGCTGAAATGGCATTCTTTGATAATAAATCAGTCACATTCTTCTGGTATAAGAATGAAGGCTTTTATTTACCTGCTTGATCAGCTGCCTCTTCTTCTCCTCTCCCATCTCATCTCTTCCCTGGAGGTCTCTCTCAAACTGGGCCTTCAGAGCCTGCATGTTGACCTCCAGACGCAACTTGGCATCCTCAGCCGCCTGCAGTTCGTCCTCTAGCTCCTCCAGCTGCGTCTTCATCTCCTCCACCTGGGCTTCCAGGCCTCGTTTGGACTTCTCCAGCTCATGGACCTTCCATCAATACATTTTAAATTAACTGGAAAGCTCTAGACACTGTAAACCAATACCTGTAACTACAGACTTTCAGCCTGCAGATCTATTGACCAGTGCCAAGTGAGTGAAAGATGTTCCAACACTAACATTTTTTCCCACATCATCCTTGGAGCTGATCAGATCCTCCATCTCTGCTTTTAGGGCCTTGTTGGCTCTCTCCAGCTCCTCTCTGGCATCCTGAGCCTCTTCTAGAGCCCTTGCCAGGGACAGAGCTTTGGTCTCCTTCTCTCTGGCCTCAGCTTCAGCACGGTCTCGCTCATCTGCATATTTACTGGAGACACTCTTCTCTTCGGCCAGCATCTGGAGATCAAAGAAACAAATAACTATGAATTTAACAAATCTGTTTTACTGTGCATCTAATCTTATATAATAAAGTCACAATCTTGACTTCAATTTACAGTGAAATTCTAAAAACAGGCTCAATCCCATGAATGATATTTAAAAGCTTGTTTTCTGGTTTAGCAGACCTGGTCAAACTTCTTCTGTTTCTTCTCCAGGTTTGAAACGTTCTGCCTCTGGTTGTCCAGATCCATCAGCGTGTCCTCCAGCTCCTGCTGCAGACGATTTTTGGTCTTCTCCAGCTTGTCGTATGCTGAGGCCTTCTCCTCATACTGAGTGTTCGCTGCCTCCAAATCTCTCTGCAGACGCTTCTTTCCTTCCTCCAGCAGCTCAATGTTGCCTGACATTTCATCCATCTTCTTCTTTGCATCTGATAGCTGCACACAAAGCAAAACTGTTATGTAACAGAGAGGAATCTTCTACATGGTACAAGAGTGTGCTTGTTATGAGCTTCAGCTTACAGTAAACCTTTACTCCAATATTGCTCCAGTTTTTTCCCATCATATTATTTTTATTTTGCTCCCGCCAATTTCTCTTAAAGTCTTAATCAACAGAGTTCGGCCTCTGACCTGGATGTTGAGAGTGGACACGTGTCTCTCCACGTTCCTCTTTGCCTCCACCTCCTCTTCAAGCTGCTCCTGTAAGCTGTTCTTGTCGTCTTCCGCCTGTCGCAGCTTTGTGGAGAACTGCAATTTCTGGCGTGTCTCCTCAGCCAGCAGCTCCTGTTAGACACAAGAGTTCAGTAGTCAGTGTTTTTGTTCTAAAGTTTAATATACTTCATCGTCACAGAAAAGACTAAATGTTTGTGTGGTGTTATTAACAACATGTTAAGAGTAAAAGTTCGGTTACCTGAGAGTCTTGGAGTTGGGAGGTAAGGCTGGCCACGTCTTTGCTCAGTTTGATGTTCTTTCCTTCTGCTTCATTCAGTAGGTTTGTCACACTCTCCAGTTCAATCTGTACAGGAATAAAAATTATGTGTTTGTTACTTTTTTAAGCGTAATTTTGTGGCATTCTTTTTTCACATTTTTTTCCAGTAGTTAAATAATTAGTGAAAGTGATTTACAGTGATCTTGGAGCAGCGCTCTGTCAGCTCAGCCTTCTGCTTCTCGCTGTCGTTGAAGCGGGACTGAAGATCCGTCACCTGACCTTCTAGCTTCTTCCTCTTGTTCTCTCCATCTTGCTTGGCCTGGGTCAGTGAGCGCACCTCCATAGTTAGCTCTGACGTTTCCTTCTCCAGAGCTTGTTTTGCTTTCTCCAGGTTTGACTTTACCTGAGCAGAGGAAAATAAAGAGAATCCTCAATATGCAAATAAAGAAATAAAAAGCTAAATGACAGCTGGGTATTAAGAATGATTCATAAAATAGTGGCCTCACTCGTTTTGACTGTTCCAGCTGCTCACTGAGCTCCTCAACAGCCTGTGTGTGTTTCTGTCTCATCTCATGTATTTGAGCCTCGTGGGTCCGGTTCTCCTCCTCAATGGCTCTCTTCAGCTGGGTCACTTCATGCTCACGTTTGGCTCTGTAGACAGATACATGGATAATGCAGGTATTTTTTTTAAGCATGCACATGTTTTGTTAGTCATCTTTTTCTTCTCTAAGATAGCTTCATCATCTAAAAGGTAAATGTATATACACTTTATAAATTCCTCTGAATACATATTTGTGTAACCTTAGTTCCTGCTGTGTGGCAGTGGTGTCCAGAGTGTCCTCTAGCTCAGACTTGAGGGCCTCCAGCTCCTCCCCAAGGTCCCGTTTGATCTTCTCGGCCTTGTTCCTGGCAGCCCGCTCAGAGTCTAGGTCCTCCTGCAGGTCGGAGATGTGTCCTTCCAGCTCTCTGATCTTCTTCAGAGCGTTGTTTTTCTGGGCAGACTCATCTTCCAACCTGTGAGAATCAAGAGTACATTAAACTATTAAAACTGATAGAACTTAGTGTTGTTTTGAATAAATAAATACACCAGTCTGACACTACCTGGCTAAGGCGTTCTGTAACTCCTCCTCCTTCTTTGCAAGCTGAGCTTTGAGGTCAGCGATCTGGGCCTGCAGGTCAGCGATCTGTTCCTGTAGGTCATTTGACTCCGCCTCCAGTTTGCGCTTAGCTTTATCCAGCTCCTGACGGGTCTTCTCCTCTTTCTTCAAGCGGACTAGTGCGAGAGAGATACCACTCAATGATGTATATGAGAAATGTGCTATGAGTACAGTTCAAAATGCATACAAGGCGACTACCTTCTAATTCAGAGATCATGGATTCGTGTTTATTTTTGAGCTTAGTGAGATTCTTAGATTTTTCTTCTTCCTCTGCCAGGTTAGCACTGAAGTCTGCAACTCTCTCCTCTAGCAACTTTCGCTCCTACAAAACATCACAAAGCCGGTGATGTATTTAGTTTCCCAAGTGACTTACTTTGAAAAATGCTGATTTCCAGTACTTACCTTCAGCAGCTTGTTGTTCTGGTCCTCCATTATGAGAATATCATCATCCAGCTTTTTGATCTTTCCCTCGCAGGCAACCTTCTCGAGCTGCAGTTTTTGACGAGCATCTTCCTCCTCTTCCAAATGTTCCTCCAACTCCTGCATGAAAAGACTGAACCCTAAGTTTCTCCAGCATCTTTATCACACTGTGAAAGCACAGCTACCTGATCAATAACAACTCTGACTGAACAACAGTGCGAAACAGACATGTTGACCTGCATCTGCTGCTGCATCTTTTTCTTTTCCACTAACAGCCCCTGAGAACGCTCCTCCTCTTCATCGAGCCTCGCCTCCATCTCATGGAGGATTTCCTCCAACTCCTGCTTCTTCGCCGCCAGACGGACCCTCATCTCCTCAGCCTCAGCATACAACTCTGTCTCTGCCTGAAGCTGCTCCTGCAGTGTGTTTCTCTCCTCCACAATCTGACAGACAGGAAGAATCAGCAGACTCTCCATAACTGGAAACTTTATCGAATCAACGCTGAATGGATTCATTAAAAGAAAGCAAAACAAGGTTTGTGTCATTGATGTGCATTTAATCCCTTACCTGTGTATGTTTCAAGGTGATTTCTTTTAGCTCCGACTCAAACTTTGTGGCAACTTCTTTGGCTTTCTGTAGCTCTTCTTCCTTGAGACCCATCTCCTCTTCCTGTCGGGTCACTTGCAACAGAGGCTTAACCTGTTGTTCAGAAGGAAAAGGCAGAATTTGTCATTTCAAAATAATTTTGTAGTATCTGGAAAGTTTCTTTCTCAAAAAACACACAGATGTACTATGGTTTTGTTGCATTTATATGCTTCTAGAGACTGATTAGCTGACCTTTGTGAAAAGCCTCCACCACTGCCAGTTCCTCAGTTTGAGGTAGGCAGCACAGTTCCTCTGGATCACTTTCATAGCCGTCAGCTGCTGCTGTCTCTTGGCGAATGCCCTTCAAAAAAAATATATAGTGCAACATGCAAAGTTTTATTTACGGTGATAACAGCAACAAATAAACTGGTTTAAAGGGGGGCTTCAATTTTCATACTTTCTGGCCAGGAAGCCTCTGGCTTGGGCCTGGAAAGCAATGATGATCACAGTGATCTTCAAATCTCTCTCCTCCTCTAGTTGAGCAAGCACTCCCGTGCGGAAGAAGATTTTACTCTGTCCGATTCTGTACAGGTTGGGGTCCAAGTCCAGATGCTTGATCTACATAGACAGGAGATCAGTAAAGGATATGATATATTAAGTTGTCACACAGGATAATTCTACCTTGGTGTGTGTCGATGTTAATGAACACGGATGACAATTTTGAAGTTGTGAACTAACCATGAGGCAGCAGGCTTGTTTTCCGTCCATGAAACCTTTGGGAATAGCGTTAGCAGCCAAGATCTCATAACTGCAAGAAGCCAGAGAGATGTTACACTTAATATGGTGAGAAATTCTGACTGAAATAGTATATTAGTAGCTAGACCGACCGCTGGCGGAACTCCTGGAAAACGATTCGGTTGGGGAAGCCTTGTCGACAGATCCTGATTCCTTCCAGCACACCGTTACACCTGAGCTGCTCCAAGACCAGGTTAGCATCCAGCTTCCCTGCCTGAGTAGAGCAGGATTGCAGTTTTATTACATAAAGTTTTCAAAAACTAAATACATACAGTATAATTCGCTTATGCTGACCGGTTAGTAGTAAATTCATTTTGTCTATGTTATGTGTGTGGTTTTTTTTCATGACTTTAGAAATACGGCCACATAGGGAGTGAGATCAACTGCTAATTTATATGATGATAAAAAAGCTTTCCTCCCAATATGCATCTATAGTCATGTGAAAAAAAAAGTTCTTATAGGTTTTTGTGCCATCTTGTGAAATATTAAGTACACTTTTAAGGTATAGGAAATTAAGAGGATAGATAGCAGCCAAGTGCTGATAATCACACACACTTGATTAATTGATCATTAACCACCAGCAACCACCTCTATAGTTTTGCTAGTCTAGTAGTTTTGCTGCTAATTGTCTTTACCCTCTTCTCATGGTTCGGGATGATACATCTGACGAAGTTGGGTTGGGTGTTGTGCAGCGTGGTCATGAGTTTTGCCAAAGACTCCTTGTAGAGCTGCCCCACTGTGCGGAACATTCCCTTCTTGGTCTTTGAGGCGCTCGGGCCGGTGGTGTCTGACATCTTAGCTAATGTGTCAAGGCCGACGACTCTGTCCGCTGAAAAACACAAAACAGTGTGTAAAATCAGCTTGTCTTTGCCTTAATGCCTATTTCAGTTTTAAGAATCTAATTGCATATCTTTTGTGGGACAAACATATGGATGAAAGCAGGTGAAATGTGTGTGTTGCTTTCAGGTAATTTGTTTCATTGTGTACACGTCAGATTTGCAGGAGGGTGACCGCTGCTGCTTTAATGTTTTTCAGGTAAAATAAATCTGAATTGTCCCATTTAAAAAATGATCAATATGAAAGAATCAAGGTGATATCTTTAGTTGTGGCTCCAAAATAGTTCAACAATCACTAAGGTTTCTTTTTTCCCTTTTATTTAACCGGGAAGTGAACTTCCTAGATAAATTGTCTCTTTTCTGAGTGTCTCTCAGGGCAAGATAGGAAGCCCTAACCTAGTTTCTCCAAAGACAAAGGCAAAATGTGCAGAAAAACATTTCAGTAAAGAAGAAAATCTAGTTTAGTTGTGGCAGCAGAAGCTTTTTAGCTGTTTTTATGGCTTATCACTGAGGAGAGTTTGGTCCTTGTCTCAGAGTGGCTTACAATAAACTTATGAGACATGTAATAAAATCATATGCATCTCACCATCTTTCCAGAGGTCTTGGACAAACTGGTTAGAAGAATTGGAGAGCAGTGCTGTAACGTTGTCATTTAGAGGGTCCATGTTCTTTGTCAGCCAGGCTGTGGCGTTATAGTCTACCTAAAACAGCAAGACAACAAAGTTATGTGAGCTTTCGTGAGAATGCAAGATGATTTTCTTCAAATGAAGATAAACAGTATGAAGACAGAACATTTTTCCCTTCTCCTAACTGCCATCATTCTCACCTTCCCAGCATAATGAAGAATGGAGAACTCTGTTTTGTCTTTAAGCTGTTTAGGTTTGGCAAATTTCATGTGGTTGCCCTGTGTGTTTAAAAGTTTCTCCACAAAGGAGATATCTGTGGCTTTGGGGAACCAGCACTCTTCATCCAGCAGGGCCAGGATGCCTGGAGGGTTGTTCTGCAGAGAATATATATGATTAAGAGGCTGTGTAGGATTTAACTGATGCTGTTATTTATTATTAACACTTACTGGCCTCTCAATGAGCTCGATGCAGGGCTGGAGGTCAAGGCCAAAGTCAATGAAGTTCCACTCGATGCCTTCTCTCTGGTACTCCTCCTGCTCCAGGATGAACATGGTGTGGTTGAAAAGCTGCTGTAGCTTCTCATTGGTGTAGTTGATGCACAGCTGCTCAAAGGAGTTATCCTGCAATAGCCAGAACACAGAGATGAAGACATGCATATCACATCCACTATCTTTCCAAGCGCTCTGCACCGTAGAAAAAAAAAAATCCTAAAAAAACAGTAATATTCCGGCAGCTGGGGCGCCAAAATAATACCAGAAAATAACTTTCTCATGAAAATACGGTTATTTCCAGTAATGACAATACAGTTTGTTGCTCTAATTTTACATGGGACTTTGCCTTTTTCATTTGTGAATGTATTTTAACAATCTAAATATGCATATGTACAGACAAATACATTTAAAAAACAAGAAAATTATGTTTTATTACATTTGCAATGATTTTACGTTAATTTACATTTGAAATGTGAAATCACAGTATTTATGTAAATTTAATGATATTCTAGAAGAACAGTACAAAACTGTAAAATACACAGTAAAATTCTTTTATATTACAATTTTTTTTTTACAGTGTGTGATGATCTATACCTCAAAGATCTCAAAACCGGCAATGTCAAGGATTCCCAGGAAGGAGGCTCCTTGGCGTTTAGTCTTATCCAGGGCTTTGTTAACCCGGCCCAGGATCCAGCGGAACAGTCGCTCAAAGACAGCTTTGGCCAACGCTTCTATAGCAAAGTCAGCCTAACAGACACAGACACACAGAAGAACACAGACCAGACTGTGATTAACACACAGTTATTCCTATGTTTTTAAACAGTTTCCTCCTTGCAGTACCTGCTCTTTGGTCTGTGCCTTCTGCACCACCTCCCTGCCCACTTTGATGCGAGGGGTGAGGATGGCTCGTGTAAAGTCTGTCACATTGATGCCCTGCAGGTGACACACCTTCTGCGCAGCTACAAAGAGAGAAATTTTGTCATATTGGACACAATATTATTTCACCCAGGTGTTCTTGCTGCTATAGATAATACATTTTTAAAGTTGCAGCTGGCTTTGTAAAAGTCAAGAACCCCTAGTGGGATTTCTAATGGCAGGAAGAAGTTGTGTCTAACCAGTGTTGTCTGGCATGGTTGCCTGCTCCTGGTTCCTCTCTTTCTTGAATTCAATGTTTCCCAGCTGCATCACTGTGGAGCACACCTTCAGGATATCTGGAACAAGGAAATCAAGTGGTTGACTTCACGGGGAAACACTAATAATAACGTTCTTCTTGTTTGCTGGAACATTTCCCAAAAATCAGCTTGTTTTCTGATTTAAATGTAAATTAATGTTGCCTCTTCAATGCAAATTCACAGCAGTCCAGATTCAGTGGGCCAACAGTATTAGAGTGATGCTAATGCTATGCTTATTACTACGCTGATACCAATTCTGTCCTCTTCTGTGATGCCCATGATATTCATGGCCTCCATGGTTTCCTCATACATCTCATCATCTTGCTGGCCAGGGATCTGGACGTGGCCTGCGCTGAGGAAGCGGTAATTACTGAAGGGCTCCAGAAGTAGCTCCTCTGAAAATAAAGAAAAACAGCAACTTATCATCATCATCGTTCTGTGGTCAGTAATCTGAGAATCAGTGAGGCTTAACTTTTTATGAAGATTTTGCTCTCGTGAGAAAATAGCACGAGTGGTCATAAATAACATGCAGGAACGCTTTACTCGGCTTTATTTTGATTATTGTGGTTAAACATCATTTGGAAGAAAATCTTTTTTGAGAGTTTGAGAAAATTATTTTCCTCCATGACCTTAAAAAAAAAACATTTTCATAATCCAGCTGGATAAATTGTGACATGCATGACAGTCAACGAAGACCAGAAGTGACTTCCTTTTTCCCTTCCTCCAGTTCCAGATGAGACTCCCACATGACGGTGATATGTACAACACACTGTCAAAAGAAGCCCTGCTAACTGCTGAGCAGCAGCATCAAAGAAATCACACACATATTTTGGGTTTATAATCATCTTACCGCGCAGTTTGTCCTTGGCACCAGCAATCATGTAGTAGAAGATGTGAAAAGCTCTTTCTGTCTTTGCCTGTCTGATACAGCGAGACTTCTCCAGCAGATCTGAGAGCAGCTGCTAAAGAATAAAAATCTCATTTGTGAGTAGGGGAAATTTAGTTTACAAACCTCTGTTCAGCCTTAAATGGTAATTCTTGTTTTAACTAAATAGGAAGAATATAATTAATGCCTTGTGGTTTTTTTACAAGCCAATCAAGTTTCAGTTTCTAATGATCTAATAATCTATCTCTCTCCAAAGTGTCATTGAATGAGTGCCACCTATTCAGTATCTTGCCAAATGTGAAATATTTTCACAAGCCCTGATTCTATTCCTAAGTTATAGCGCAGAAAAATGTCCAGAAGAGTAGGACATTATGTTTAAAAATAAACTGTCATCAGATATTAGTGTTAAATTTTGCAGTAATCAGTGTATGAATTCTTGATTTAAAGCCAAAAATTTATTTTCTGAGGTTATTGTGACTTTAAACAATCTAAACAGTTCATCCAAGTGAACATTTGTGCCAAATATGAATACATTTATCAGCATGTTCAACAGATTTCACATTCTCACTCACACTGTCACTGCTTGCATAAAGAGGCATAAAAACAAATAAGTAACAATGATTATCAACAATGGATGGATAATTAGCAACAAAGCTAGCAGTCGTTGTTTTAAAAATCTCATAGATGATGCAAGTTTGAATTATATACCTAAAAAACGCCTTTTATAGGAAAAAGATGATTTATAATGGCCCGAAATAAACTGTTATTCAAAAGCTGTCAGCAGATAACCTTTGCGATAACTTATTTGAAATCAAAAAGCAGCACATAGCATTTAACTTTTGGTGCAGATGAAAGGCAACACAAAAAGTCTTCTTACTGTAAAAATAATATGTCTAAGATTAAAAAGTAAAAAGGATACAAGTCTCAATGTTGGCTCCAACAATGTAGCCGGTCACATCAAAGTTGATGCGGATGAATTTTCCCTGTGAGAGAGATAAACAAGCAGTGAGATCACGACACGTGCAAAAAATATAACTTAGAAAACATCTAAACAATGCGTTCTATAACTTCACAAAACTCACAAATCTTGAGGAGTTGTCATTTTTGATGGTCTTAGCATTTCCAAAGGCCTCCAGGATAGGATTGGCCTGCAGGAGTTGCTTCTCCAGCTCCCCCTAGTGATGACAGCGACACAGAAAAATGTGACTAAGAAGGACTGATTCGCTGCTTGTGATGCAGCGGAGTTGGAGTTTGGTGGGGATGAAGTAGTATAGGGTCAGTATTGATAGGTTAGCGTAGGTTTACCAGAATATCATCAGTGACAAAGGAAAAAAGGCAGAAAACAAGACGCAGGGCACGGGTCCTCACTAAACAATGAATATTTGGACAAGTACATTTATATCAAGTTACAAAAGGTTAATATAATAATTTCACTGTAGTCTTCTTTGATTTTCTGATGAATACTGGATGGATTACATAACACAGACATGACCAAAACACTCCTCCATCAGTTCTGAGAAACTGTTAAAATTCAGAGAAGCTGTTGTTGATGACGAAGATCAGAGGCTGAGATGGATGAGGTGGGTTATGTTGGGTCACAGGCTTCCAAATACCATCTGAAAAGCTGTGAAAATATTCCAACAAAGTTTTTTTTTATTCAGTGTGTTGGCAAATCAAAATGATTCCGATTCAGAAACATCCTACTGGAGATGCGATTTGCTTCCAGCGTGACTGCAGAGACTGTAGATGCAGGTGAGTCAGTAAATGAGGCAGACACCCCGTCACTTTGCATTGAGTTAATCCACCTGATCAAAGTGGTCTGTCCTAGTCTGTATCCAGGTCGGGCGCTGTAGACCTCTACCTAACCTCTCTTGCTTAAAAACACCTCCCTTAGCAACAATGTAAGTGAGCTAAAGCTAGGAAGAAGAGAAAGGAGCACGACTTGTAACACAAAGATAATGAAGACAAACGATAGCCATGTGAAGCTGTTTGCCAACTTGTGTGAATTCATTAAGCTCAGTTTCAAAATATGTGGTTTACAGATGTTTTTACTAATGCTGATATATACAGTGGGGCAAAAAAGTATTTAGTCAGCCACCGATTGTGCAAGTTCCCCCACTTAAAATGATGACAGAGGTCAGTAATTTGCACCAGAGGTACACTTCAACTGTGAGAGACAGAATGTGAAAAAAAAATCCATGAATTCACATGGTAGGATTTGTAAAGAATTTATTCGTAAATCAGGGTGGAAAATAAGTATTTGGTCACCTCAAACAAGGAAAATCCCTGGCTCTCACAGACCTGTAACGTCTTCTGTAAGAAGCTTTTCTGTCCCCCACTCGTTACCTGTATGAATGGCACCTGTTTGACCTCATCATCTGTATAAAAGACACCTGTCCACAGCCTCAACCAGTCAGACTCCAAACTCCGCCATGGCCAAGACCAAAGAGCTTTCGAAGGACACCAGGAAAGAATTGTAGACCTGCACCAGACTGGGAAGAGTGAATCTACAATAGGCAAGCAGCTTGGTGTGAAAAAAATCAACTGTGGGAGCAATCATCAGAAAATGGAAGACATACAAGACCACTGATAATCTCCCTCGATCTGGGGCTCCACGCAAGATCTCATCCCGTGGGGTCAAAATGATCATGAGAACGGTGAGCAAAGATCCCAGAACCACACGGGGGGACCTGGTGAATGACCTGCAGAGAGCTGGGACCAAAGTAACAAAGGTCACCATCAGTAACACACTACAACGGCAGGGAATCAAATCCCGCAGTGCCAGACGTGTTCCGCTGCTGAAGCCAGTGCATGTCCAGGCCCGTCTGAAGTTTGCCAGAGAGCACATGGATGATACAGCAGGGGATTGGGAGAATGTCATGTGGTCAGATGAAACCAAAGTAGAACTTTTTGGTATAAACTCAACTCGTCGTGTTTGGAGGAAGAAGAATACTGAGTTGCATCCCAAGAACACCATACCTACTGTGAAGCATGGGGGTGGAAACATCATGCTATGGGGCTGTTTTTCTGCCAAGGGGACAGGACGACTGATCCGTGTTAAGGACAGAATGAATGGGGCCAAGTATCGTGAGATTTTGAGCCAAAACCTCCTTCCATCAGTGAGAACTTTGAAGATGAAACGAGGCTGGGTCTTCCAACATGACAATGATCCAAAACACACCGCCCGGGCAACAAAGGAGTGGCTCCGTAAGAAGCATTTGAAAGTCCTGGAGTGGCCTAGCCAGTCTCCAGACCTCAACCCCATAGAAAATCTGTGGCGGGAGTTGAAAGTCCGTGTTGCTCGGCGACAGCCCCAAAACATCACTGCTCTTGAGAAGATCTGCATGGAGGAATGGGCCAAAATACCAGCTACTGTGTGTGCAAACCTGGTAAAGACCTATAGTAAACGTTTGACCTCTGTTATTGCCAACAAAGGTTATGTTACAAAGTATTGAGTTGTATTTTTGTTATTGACCAAATACTTATTTTCAACCCTGATTTACGAATAAATTCTTTACAAATCCTACCATGTGAATTCATGGATTTTTTTTTTTTTCACATTCTGTCTCTCACAGTTGAAGTGTACCTCTGGTGCAAATTACTGACCTCTGTCATCATTTTAAGTGGGGGAACTTGCACAATCGGTGGCTGACTAAATACTTTTTTGCCCCACTGTATTTGTATATCTGTTTTTGGAACTCACTGACAAATATGGAGGTCAAACACAGCTGTAATTAAAAATAGAAATAATCGATAATAAGTAAAAGATGTAGCCAATACTGACTGAATGTGAATTGAAGTAATATTCCCGATTTTCACATTATTTCACTTCATACTGTATTTTTATGTGAAATTTGGCAGAACTAGTGATATTTTGACAGATATTTTAAGCTTGCTTTAGCTAACCAAACAGACACATAGACATTTCAAAGGAACATGGGAAAATTTAAAAAAGAGAACTAAAATAATTTTGGAATTTGCCTCTTAGAAAAATGCTTTAATTTGGGAAAAATTGTGTCCTCAATTAAAAGCCAAGTATTTATTTTATATGTAAGAAAAAAACAGGAGGATACAGACCCGCTGATGAGATGCAGTTCAGAGGTGGCAAAGCAGAGAAGAAGGTCCTGTTTATTTAAGCCTCTGAAGGAAAAATGAGAAAATAGAAAAGGAAAAAAGATGCAAAGCAAGACAGCATGAAAGAGAAAGTTACAGCTGGTGGGAAAGACTGATCCTTGAGACATAGTTTAAATACAAATATCTAAGAGTACAGATTAGGAGAAACTGCTAAAAAAAGTGCTTGAGAATGAGGGGAAGTAAGAGAAGGCAGAAAAAAAAGAGTTTAATCCAATGCTATTTCTGTACAGGCAGTCCATGGGAGCCTCAAGGTCCTATAGAGGACAGTGTACAGAGATAATTATTCCTCTGGGAGCAAAGACCTTCTGAGTGAGCAGGGTCAGAGCCAAAGGGAAGCGTTGCTTTGACTGACTTTTTCCAATTATTACCCGAGCACCAGAACAGCAACATCAACTTGTGAGGTTTGAGCTGAAGTACCGTTAAAATAATTTATTTATTTTTTGTTAAAGCTTCAAGTTTGTTGCTGATTTTAGTGAAGTCACAATGTTTAAAAGTCAACAGAGTTTCCCAAACTGAGTTTTAAAAACTCCACAAAGTAAAAGTTACAGGACAGCCTCACGGCCCACGTCAGGCCCGCTGGCAGTCGGATGAGGAAGTAAGGGAAGGAAGGAAGGGAGGAAGGGGGCGACTGGTGTTTGATAGGTAAAAACAGGGCATGCTCACACTGTGATCTGTGAGAGACCCTTTCACTGTCGGGGAGGCTTGCATATAATCTCCACTGGCAGTGAAAGGGTGTCAAAAGAAGATGGAGGTCAAAAAACTGAACGTAATGAACCGCTTGAAGGCAAAACTGGATATCTGCCACTGAATAACACAAGGTTTGAAATGTGACTGAGATTCAGTAATCTGATGATCATGCAGCCTTAATAAACTTTGTTTGATGATGAATATTAGGGTAAACACCATCTAACAGAAGGAAAGTAACATTTGGCATCTGTACTTTTGGTGTAAGCAAAATCAGTAGAAAAACAGGTATTTCGGGGGCAACAGTGACACTATCAATCTTCATGCACTTTTCTAACCTAAAGAAGGAACACACACATGAAAACCACACAGAAAAACACACTCCGGGCATTCCCCTTTACTCACGTAAGCCAACTGTGATCCTGCATGTTGCTATTTGGAGGAAATGGTAATATACAGGATTAATCTGGGTAGTTTCCTATGTCATTAAGAGTGAGGGAACTGGCTGACAGATCCTAACTATCATGGTTTCTTTACACAGATACTTACAGCACTGCTGTCTTTCTTGCCTTTGTGTGAGGAGGCCACAACAGCCAAATACTGGATGACTTTCTTGGTGTTTTCTGTCTTCCCAGCACCAGACTCTCCACTAGGGAGGAAAACGTTACAGTGGGATTGAAAAAGAAATAGAGAAGGAGAGAAGGAGAGAGGACAATGAAGATAAGCAGTACTGACAGGTTTCTGTTCACACTTCAGTAACCCAGTTTAATTGAATGGAAATCATGTGCTGCAGAGATAACTGTGCCTGACACAAAGCATAATGTTATTGTTCAGACTGTATACTACACACAGGTCCTGTGATAATCTACACAGTTTCAGGGAAAAGGTTATTTTAATAGGGATTTATTACCCTTTTTCTTATTTGTGCATACTGATGCTACTCACCTGTTGTTCATAAGGGAAGAAAGTTGTCTGAGACCGATTATAAGATTACCAAATGTAACTCATTCAGAGTTACTCTAGTTAAGTCTAACAAGGTCGTCTACTGATCGGAAGGTTGGGGGTTCGATCTCTGGCTCCCCCTAGTCTGCATGTCAAATATCCTTGGGCAAGATATTAGCCCTAAGTTGTTCTCCGATGAATCCATTGGAGTATGAATGTGTGTGAATGCTAGTTAGAAAGCATTTAAAAACATAGAAGACAGTGCTTGTGTGAATGGGTGAATGCGGCATGTTGTACAAAGTGCTTTGAGTACTTTGGGAGACTAGAAAGGCACTATATAAGAATCGGTTTTAAGATGCACCCGAAGAGACAGGAGGGAATATTTCATGCAACCATTCCACTAGAGCCGAGCTAGATACCGATACTTCATATTAATATACTTCTTATATTAGTTTATATACCTGATAACTTGAAAATGGTAAATGGCCTGCATTTGTATAGCGCTTTTACTCAGTCCCTAAGGACCCCAAAGCACTTTACACTACATTCAGTCATCCACCCATTCACACACTGGTGATGGCAAGCTACATTGTAGCCACAGCCACCCTGGGGCGCACTGACAGAGGCGAGGCTGCCGGACACTGGCGCCACCGGGCCCTCTGACCACCACCAGTAGGCAAACATGGGGTTAGTATCTTGCCCAAGGATATTTGGCATGCAGCCAGGAGGCAGCCTGGGATCAAACCACCGACCTTCTGATTAGTGGCTGACCTGCTCTGCCACTAATCAGACTAGACAAAAATCTAAAAAAGTGCTACTGTATGCTTGAAAGGCATCTAATTACTTAAACATAAGCGAGACAATGCAATTTATTCCCCCGAAAATGAACTTGGCTACTTGGCTACAAATAAAGTTGAATGATCCCAGAGCCATCAGCCACTAGCCAGAACACACAGACATGCTCGGTCATGGGTCCATAAAAGGCATCGGATGCTCTCTGTGTTAGGGCCTGGCAGCATAAAGAGGAGCGTAATTACTCAGTCCTGCTCAGGTCTGCTAAGGATATATGACATCCAGGCTCCTATTGCAGGCAGCTGTTAGTGCAGAGCAAATTCTGTTGGGATTTTTTTCCAGATAGTTTATCAAGCTGTCTCATCCGGCTTATCCACAGTAAGCAACACAGATTTCACTTGTTGTTATAAGATTATTTGAAAGGGTATGAACGATTACAGAATGGATAGCCGCATTTCTAATATTTGGGAATTTAATTTCATAAAAACATCTTTTTTTTCTCTACATTTTACAAGTGTACATGTGTCACTGAATATCAGGGAAGTAGTATCGTCTTTTAAAGAAGAGGTGGGCAATCATTTTCCCCAGGGGGGCCCCATGAGAAACTGGGACTGTGGACAAAAGTGATAAAATTAATACTGAGCAGAGTTCAGCATATTAATGTGAAGATCACATTAATATGCTGAACTCTGCTCAGTAGTAACAGCAGTTCCAGTTTCTTGAGAACTTGAGGCCCCTTGAGAAAATGAATTGCACACCCTTTTTTATTAGATTGACAAATCAAAATTACAAGAACAGACAGGAAGGCTAAATATTTGGTGTTCCTCATTAAAAAAATTAATAACTTTGAGCCCTAAGCTAGTCAGAAGTATAGTGAATATTCTTGTCCCATCAGTCTGTTTTTCATGAAAATATACTGAACAGCAGACAAAAGAAACTGGTGACCTTGTGAAGCTGAAATGCCAAAAATTGCTTAGCATCCCAACTATTTCCCATGGCACATTTTTACTATTATATGGAGGAATCAGGGAAATACAATAAATAATACATTCATCAGGACTCAGCAACCAGAAAATATAGTAGGAATCATTTTAAGATATAATCAAACCCACAAATAAAAGTCCAGACTGGAGCCGTTTTAATTTTGTTATAATAGGTTTGAAACTGTAATAACACTGTAATTACTGTCTGTATCTTGATTTGCTTCACCTGCGTCCTGTTATCTATTCCTCTTTGGAGGAAAGAGGAATAGAGTATTTATTTATCTCTAACTTCCTCAAGTTTAGTTCCCTTTTTTTGGTCATCCGGATCCACTTATTTAGTCTACCCTTAGTCTATTTTTGTTTGTTTGATTACTCTAACCTTCACTTTCAAAAGTCACGCTTTTGAATCCTCTTTTACCTTCACCAGATTTCAGACATGGTAAAACGGTGCATGTGCATCCACAGAGGAAGTATATGAAATTTGTGACAGAAATGTCACTCTGTGTAATTTCCCAACTAATTAACAGCTTAAAATCACACACACAAGTCTCCAGTCACAACATTAAAAAGTGCTTTCACTAAAAATCATTAAGATGCAAGCGGCCCATAATAGATTGTTGTAAAAACAATACCACAAAGCATACAAAGCAATTAAACACAAGTGCATCCACCCACAAGGAAGAATGTCATAAATGAAATTCCACGTATCATTGCTGAAACATTTTTGCCTTTTATGGGTCCAAAGGCCTGATGGGCTCAGAAATGTTAAAAAGTGCAAGGACTTGATGTTCCAAGCTGATGGTGTTTCGGCTCTGTGTATAAAACTTTAAACAGTTTTAAATATGGCCTCATGTAAATTAACCTTCTTGTGTAGAAGGTTATTCTTGTGATTGTGTTTAAATTACATTTATGACTGGGATATACATGTATAAGCAGCAAGATTATATTGTGCAACTAATTTAAAATGGTACATGACAAAATGTGAAGTCACTCCAGCACACAAAGAAAAACTAATTAACTCATGTTGTTTTCTATAAATTAAAAGTACAGTTCAGTTCAGGCCAGTCCAAATATCAAGCTATCATTAAGAGACAAAATGAGGCCGTTTGTTCCTGGATGTCCAATTGCCCAGTCAAAGTTCTCAATAATTAGTTTAGAACAAATAAACAAACAAAATAGAGCCAAAACATTTGCAGAGCTAATCTGGTTCTCCCATCAGGGTCCAGGGCATACTTCCTGAGTAAGGGTCTGAGAGGAGAGAGAGGCCTCTGGGAGCACCGTAAAATCATTAAAGCACATCCAGTTTAGCTGTCTTTGAATACAAGATGACTCCACGGTAACAAAATCCGACAAACAAAACCATTTCTTTTTGGCACTAATGGTTGAAACGGTGCTGAGAGACCAAAAAGGTATTTCGTCTGTTTAGATCTATGTTTACACAAGCATTATGTAACTGTTCTTGCATACAAACAGATGTAGCATTCACTCCTGCTTTTATGTGATGTTTAAAATGTAAAAAAACAAACGCGCAAAGATGGAACAGGTGAGCATGGAGGAGAGAGATTTTCACTTACGTGCAGAGAATGGACTGGTCTTCACGATCTGTAGAATCAAGAGAGAGTCAGTGTTAGATTATTTTTATTACAACTTATGTTGAATACTTTTAAACATAAAATTCATGATACAGCTAAATAAATTTGCAGTAACTGTAGAATAAATTTGTAATTTTTATTGTGTATGATAGACATGAGGGACTTTTATTTTCTTTCTTTTCTTTCTACCACTTATGTTCACCATGCAAAGTAGTCAAATGCACTACTGTGAAACCACATGTAATAAAGATCAATCTACTGTCAAACTTAAAACACCAGCTAGGCTTCGTGATTTACTCCCTTGTGCCAAAGAAAACATGTAACTCTTAAAAATACTTTGATTTTTTACACATGAAAATGAACTCTGAATGCGCAAAAACAATGAGTCATTAGACTGTCTCCAAAAATACTCCAGGGAGATTACACGAAGACCATGTAAGGCTAAACTGTAACTGTATACTTAAGTACAAACCACCCCTGGGGGAGTATGGTGCACATTGCTGAAAGAGAGATAACTTTTCTGGGCATTTGTGATCAGAACAGAACAAATGCTAGGCAGCCTCATAAACCTCTGTGCAACTGTGCAACAAAAATGACCCAGGGTAGGGTGAAGGACGGGAGACAATTCCTCATTCTGACACTGAAGAGTGTCATTTTCATTTTGATTATCATCCACATGTCCGGGACACAAATCTGATGACATGTCTAACTTTGTGAGGTTATTTACTGACACTTCACTCCATCTCTGTGGTGTCAAACGTCTCCCAAAGAGTCGGTTCCATAGACTATATAAAACATGGACATAGCGACCATGATGTCACCCACTGATTTGTGAAATTTCATCTCTGAAACTTTGAGCCACACAATTTCCAATTTCTTTTAAACCAGACATGAGGGCCTGTGCACACTTATAAGGTCCCCCCTAAACATACCCTGCTTTAATGTCCTTCCTGATACTGCTGTATTCCATAAGACTTGAACTGAGTTCATGCACTCATCAGTACAGTCTTTACTGATGTCAGAGTGTAAGTAGTTTACTTATAGACAACTGGACATCATCCTTTTTCAACTAGAGGAGTCACTACCTTGCTGCCTTTTAGAAAGAAATGTTTAAGGCACTTCCTCTCTTTTATATCCAATCTATTGTCCAATCTGACCCACTGCATAGAAAATTAAAATTGCAAGAGAGGAGGGCATCATTTTTGGAAATATTTCCCCATTTATTGCACCAGGAAACATTGCACTGACAGAATGGATAACGTCACAAACCAAAGCACTAATTGATGATATGATATGATGATGTTTACTGTCTATTGGTTTTAACAGATACTTTATATTTAATTGTCTAATGTTTAATGAACTTCTTTCAACTAAAGAAAGGAAAAATGTTGGTGGTACTAAAACAACTTAACTTGTCTGGCACTTGAGATTAAATTGGGCTTAATGTGATCTTGTTCAACAGAAATTAGTCTAACCGCTCCTCTCTAACCCTGTTGCATCATTACATCAACCTTAGTCCCAACAAAACTCTTTGAAGGTGTTTCATAAATTGAGTTTTCACTTTGCCAAACTGTCCTCTCTTTAGAGGTGGAAAATTTAAAGCGGTCCCCAAGACACACACATACAAGTACACACACACACGCACGCACACACACAAGAATAACCAGCAGCACACTCCTGCACAATTAGGGTGGAGCACTCATAATTTCGTCGTACAAGTACAATGATGATAAAGGGCTATTCTATTCTATTCTGCACACACAGCTACAGTGTCCAGCCGCCATTGAACTGTAAACTGGGGTGGATGCTTTTTCTTCATGTGAACTCCAGTTTGGCTGCTGTTCCACTGGATTCATTCCTTACATACAGACGAAATGTACCCTGTTCCCTCTCTGCACTTCCTAATTAAGGCAGAGTGCAAGACAGCAACACACATAGAGAGAGAGAGAGAGTAAGGTGGCCAGATTTGTGAATTCTTGTAACAAATCCAAAAACAACATGCACTCACATTAGTGAATGAGACTTAAAAAAAATCTGTGAACCTAATTAAGTCATGAGAATTAAATCTGATTATATGAGTCTCTGCACCAGTAAATATACTGTGAGCACGGAAGGACAGCATGTCAATCATCTGCTGCTGGGGACAGAAAACTCCCCACGGGAATCTTACATCTTTATCTCCCGGACATCAAAGACCAAAGTACACTTTTGGAGGAATGGGATCTTGTCCAAGACTGAAGAAGGAATGTTTCAGAGCTTAGGAGACTTATCTGGATTTGCTTCAGTTATGCACCACTTCCAGTTTACATGTGAATTGTTCATACTACAGCACTCAGTGTAGAACATCCTGCTTCATTAGTCACAACTTCATGGGAAATCCTACCAAAGCATCAACAATAACAACTCCCTGGCAGTCATAGTTTTTCTTATATTATTTTGGTGTATAGAGAATCCTTGAGACATTGATATTGTAAAGGCAATCAGACCCTATGAATCAAAAGGAGATAAAACTTTAATGTGGTCCAGTTATGCTCATTTCCAGTTCCTTTCTTATTCCACTACAGTAGCTTTACATTACAGCTCAAAATCACTCTTATTTATCTAAACCATGACCCTCATTAAAGTTGCCTTTAAGACAACCTTCCTCTGACTCGCTGCCCCTCTCAAACTGATACTTTTCCCCCAGCTTTAAAAATTAAACAGGACCTATCATACTGATTTCACACTCCATGAGATATTCTTATTCCTGAACCACATGATTCACATTTGAAAATAATACTGGATCTTGTTGTCTCAAATCAAGCTGTTTAGCTGCCATCCCTTCCATTTAAACCAACTGTCCTCTGACTGCTCCTGCCTTATAAACAGAAAGTTTAAACATCAAGTAGGTGGGACTTTATGTGGTAACAGCCTGCACTGTGTGTCTTAGATCATCATATTAAAGATATCCAGTCTCGCTGACATCATGCAGGTCTAAGAGCAGGACAAACGGCCTGAAACAGTGCTGAGAATAGTTCGAAGCCTGAACTTTGGGCTCACATGGATTACTTAAAATTTCATTTAACATAATCATCACCATTGTAACAGTAACAGTGATAGAAAATAAGGACGAGGAAAACGTATCATGAGTTCACTTAAACCCATATGAGACAGTCTCTTTCACCTTTGCACGAGACTTGAGACATTTTGTTATTTTTAAAGAAAGAATATATTTTTGATTAATTGTTTCTTGCTTTTCTTTATATTTCTCTTTGTGTTTTTTTTTTGTTATT
Organism: Neolamprologus brichardi; assembly: GCF_056152115.1. Taxonomy (NCBI): domain Eukaryota; kingdom Metazoa; phylum Chordata; class Actinopteri; order Cichliformes; family Cichlidae; genus Neolamprologus; species Neolamprologus brichardi. The sequence goes on along the minus strand of NC_142109.1, from coordinate 29,450,413 downwards.
ATTTTTCGCTGCCGACTTATCTTGATTTCGTTACTCAAGCACTTTAAGTCCCAGTTGTTAAAACGTGACAGCTAAATGGGTGGTCCAAGCTTAAATATCTACTGTCAAATATATGATAAGTCCGAAAAAAATGTTTACTCTGAAATAAATGCAGCAAATCAAAACACATTTTTTTCTTCTGCCCACACAGACACAGACTGAACAGCATCTGCTATGTTCCAGCGTTCGTTCTCAGAGATGAACAGATGTATAATCCAAACGCCACATAAACACCAATCCTCCCATCTTCTTGTTTACTCTTGATGCTGTGTTTACAAACTATAGCTTATGAGGTATTTTCCTGTATCCTGGTTTGTTGTAACTTTAAATCATTCAGTGCTTACACCTTATTAGTAACAGAAAAGCATTAGAAAGCATTAAGTTGCTTTATCAAAGACCAATTAAGTTATTTATATTGTCATTGCCAAACAAATTTAGCAAATTGAAGACAAACTGGTGTTTCAGTATATCTATTTCCAAATTTGTTCTACATATGGGTGCGGTCACATTTGATAGGGTTCTTTATTTTCTTTGATCAGTCATCGTTGATCGTAATGCGTAATGTGATATATACGTTGTACCAAAATCTTACACTATATATTAAAGATACCCATTGCTGCCCTGATCCCTGGTTTGTGGACTTGCATTTTGAACTTCCACTATGGTTTATAGCTGTCTGTTAGTTTTTTTAAAGCCTGATGTGACTATATCTGGTAGAGCCAGCAAACTGGATGCACAAAGTTCATCCATAAACTACATGAGTGCATCACACAGACACAAACACAGTGTGGCTACACTCAGCTTTGACCCCAGTGATGCAAACTTATCTCGATATGTTTGCATCAGTCTTGATATAATTGGGGAGATATTTAAAAAGTCCTCCTCCACAAATCCTTCGCAGGTCGCATTAGAAGGCCGAGTCGGTGTATCCTTCGTGGCCCAACCTATCCCAGAATTCATAGCGCGGTCTAGCCAATTTCAGTATCCACCAATGGAGGCAGCTACTTAGTTTTAATATTAGTCTTTATGGGTCACAAAATGTAGCTGTGTAAACTTCAAATATCTGCTTGGTTTATCAAGACATATTTGCAAAAGTGCTCCGACGTTTTTGGAGACGTCTGTTACCCACCAGCTCAAAGCTGACCGGGAGGTCGAGGCCCACTAGAGCCGGGGGGAACACCGCACTCCTGAGTAAGGGTCTGAGAGGAGAGAGAGGCCATTGTGCCTCGACCTCCTGGTCAGCTTCGAGCTGGTGGCCTCTGAAGGATGCGGCCTATTTTGTGAGATCTTGCAAAACGTTTGCAAGATCTTGCAAAAGTTCATCTTAATTTTTTTTTCTCCAATATCCCTTGCAGGGCTCCGTACTTCATGCAGCATTGTCAACACAAATAGATAAAGTGATGAATGTGGGACAACCTAAAGCTGCCGGGAACAATCTGAGAGGGTGTCAGAGGTTGGTGGTCTCGATGCTACTGACATTTTCTCAAACAAAAGTACCCCCAGGTAAAGAAATATAGTTTCAAGTTGTTGGCTTATATCCTAGAACAATTGTTTTTCTTTGTATATCACAGTGTGAATCACATACTCTCTAAAGGAATTATAATGACAACAAAATACAGAGCTTTAGAGTACCTGATTACTTGTTTGGATCTCTTCAAGCTTTTTAGCATTGACATTCATGGTTCATTCAGGTGTGATCTTCAATACTGTAATAATGACCCTATCAGAATTGACAGCTGTGCATGTATGTGTGAGGCCTGTACAGTAGTGGAAGAAATTATAACACAACTTTCTTTGATGGTTTCCAAACAATAACTCTCTAAATTACAGTAACTCCTGTCCAAACATCCTGTTTAGGAAGGAAACTCCTGAAAACCAAAGGACAAAAGTTTCAGGCTCATTTAATAGGACCAATAAACTTGTTAAATCTTTGGCATTTACACTGACCTAAGAAAGTTTTTTTTAAATAAGCAAGAGGGTTTTCTGAAACAGGAAATGTTTTATTGCCCTCCACCCATCTCTCAACCATCTCACAATCCAGATGTCAAGTCCTCTGAGAGAACACATCGTCACATCAACATAAAATCCAGTGGGCAAGACCCCCTGGAAACACAGACTCTGATTCGATGGGAAACCAGCCACTCTGAATCACTGCAGGGACATTTACTGTAAGCATGACCAAGACTGTTACCATCACCTCTATGAGACCAAAATACTATTTTGGAGTTGTTTTTCATACCATTTTACATTTTAATGAGTGTATTTTTTTGTTCTCACTACATTATAAACATGGCTCTGCATTTTAAGCCATCAGTTTCATGGATTAGTTTGCAGTTTTGTCAACATGACAGTGTGATAAGCCTGTCAGCAGTCGTCACCAAGAGAAAAGTGATGCTTTTGACAGCTGATACCACAACTCGCCCACAACAAGCTCTTAAAGCTGCCAACAAACAGCTCAATTTGACACAGCTTACTTAAAGCTTCAGCAGCTAACGCCTGCAGATTTTATTCATTTATGTGTGAGGCCTGCTGAAGATGTACTTACGTTTGTTGCTTTCTTGTCTCAATTTGTTATTATTTATCATTTTGATCTGATCATTTTAGTTTATAAATGTTGTAGCCCATCTCAGCATGTGCTGTGCAAAAGTCTTGAGCCACACCTCATTTGTTTATATGTTGCTAGTAAAATAGCTACAGCAATTTATTGAATTTATTCATTTATATTCAGTATATAAGGCAAAAACAGAGTTTGCATATATTTGGTATGACCTCCTTCATCATTCAACACAGCCTGAGCTACCACGGTCAAGCTTTCTTGTAATGTCTTTAATTAAGCATCAAGAATAGTTCTCCAGGTTTCTTGAAGGACATTCAAAGCTCTTCTTTGGGTGTTGCCTGACTTTTGTTCTGTTGTTTTCCAAGATTATCCCACACTGCTTTAAAAATGTTGAAGTTTGGGCCCTGGGGAGGCCAGTCAGTGACTGATAGCATTCAATTGTGTGGCTTTCTATTCAGGTATGCTTTTATACTGGATGCCAGGAAACCAATACTAGGCTTAATAAACACAACAACAACAACAACAACAACAACAAAAAGTAGCCAATGTCCAGAGAAAAACTATGAAAGTTCTTTAGAAAACCTGGAGAACCACTTTTAAAAATACTAGAGTCTGGCTCCTTGGAAGCAAAATATAAAGAAAGGGTTGCCTAAGACTTTTTTCTATTGTATACTTGGGATAGATAACATAAAAAAGCCCTATTACAGAGCTAACATGGGTAGGAACATGTCTTTGCAGTATGAAAGCATCTACATCACAAGTGAAGTTTTGTAGTAAGCATCTTACCTTGCATCATGTTTCTATAGGCGTTGTCAGAGATGGAATAGATATGAGGGGGTAGTTCATGTCGTTTCTTTCCTTTGTACATTTCGATGATCTTCTCTGAGTAGATGGGCAGCATTTTGTAAGGATTCACCACCACGCAGAACAGGCCAGAGTATGTCTGAGAGCAGAGAATGCAGGAAAAGTGAGACAAGGACAACTTGCACAGTTTGCATGCTTGTTTCTGCCAGAGAACGAGACAGTAGTAGTAAAAAGTACAATAATCTGAGGAAATTCATAGTTTGTCGTCATTTTTCTAGTACTTTATTTAGGGTCAGAGTTTGTACATCCCAATCCAAATAACAAAGGGATAACAAAGTCAACAAGTTGCCATAAGAGTAAGGCATAAACTATTTTGTGAGCATGCGCTTGTTTTTAGTAAATACTTACATAAATGAGCCCAGAGAAGTACCTCTCGCGAAGATTGTGCAACACAGAGGCCTCATTTAGACAGGTGAGCTCGGCCATGTCCTCCACCTTGCTGAACTTGGGAGGGTTCATCTTCTGGATGTCATCTTTATTGACTGTTATCTTCTTGGCATTATCAGCCAGCTCCACCAGCACCTCGTCGCCATGCTCCTCCTTTATACTAGCTGCCTCAAAGCCATGCTTTTCTGATGGAACCCATACCAACTTCTTGGCTGCCCAGTCAGCCTGAGCCATCGGGCTGTTGAGGAAGTCTTTGTCAACAAAGAGGAACTTCTCATCCTCGGTAGGGGCCTTCGTGGACATCTTGGATTAAGGTGAAGGGCCAGCTGTCGATGACAAAAAATTAACTGAATGTTAGAAAAGAGGGAGCAGTAAGTAAAACAAAGATGGCTGACAGAAAGAATGCAAGTAAGGGCGAAAAGAGGCAACGGAAAGTCAGTAGCAGCAGTCAGTAAGAGACAAGAATCACTTGCAGGTACTGGAAGTACCTGATTGGGCCTATAGATAGCAAAACCCTGTATCAAGTAATGAGTAAGTCCTAGTGGGAGACATGCTATAAATTTGCCTCCTTGCTTGTGGTCGTAACCCAAAGAGTTAATATGCTTCATCTATCGGGGAGTTCCAGAGTGCAGCCATTCTCACAGACCTCCACCCCCCTCTCGACCCTGCACTCTCTCCCTGTCTCTCTCACACACCACAAGGGAAGAGCACAAACAATTCCCTTCCCTACTGTAGATCCAATGACTGAGGCTGGGAAATTGATTTTAATTAACTCAGCAACAAAGACCGCTACGTTTTGTCAACAGCTCTATCTCAAATAACTCTAAACCATTAATACTTGCTGGCATTTACTTATACTCAGTCAAGTCAGTGCTTAATTGTCAACATCCATTTTTTCCTGTCTTTCACTCTGCATCTCTCTCTCTCTCTCTTGCTTGCTCTCTCTTACTCTCTCTCTGTCTCCTGCTATGAGGCTTCAGTCTCGTGCTGTGATGACCATATATGGACCCCTTCTCTGGAGCAGGGCTTTTTTCTGCAGACCTAAACAGCAAGGCAAGTGAACTCCCAAACAAAGCCCATATAGGGAATAGTATGTCTCTTGCCGGCCTTGTCGTTTACTCCAAAATGATAACAGTAAGGCAGAGATCCTGAGGGGGCCCCGGAGCTTTAACAGTCGTGCTTCACACGGGGCCCTAGTAGCATTCATTTTTAAATGCACTGATTAAATCATGAACAAGTGCCTGGGACTCAGTCATGTCTGAAAAGGAGCATTCCTGAGCTTATGTGAAATGCTAACAGAAATATGTGGAGTAAATGTACATGCACTTAATACTTTTCAAGTGTTATTAAAAAAACGGAACCCATTAGGTCTAATTTAGGGACTGTTACATAACTATAAAACCATAATGTGATGGATAAAATGAAACAAGTTTGCACATTTTTGAGTGGGAAAAATGTTTTACTTTCTAACCTAAGATAGCTTATATATGAAATCCTGGTCTTAGACAAACTAAGTCACAAACAAACTATAAAATATACTGCAAAAGTATTAGCTTGAAGCACAAGCAAACACTGTCTATAAGTCAGTGGATGAAAGCAGTAAGTCAAGCACACGTCTGAGAAAACAAGGAAGGAACCCTCTGATGATCTGGTGATTTTCTGCAGATAAATGTAAACACACTTTTCCTGACACTCCCCGTATACTTAAGTGTGTGCAGCCAATCAAGTTGCTCCTCCTCACTCTCTTTAACCTTTCTCACCATCTTGAGTTAATACTTAATACTTGTGGAGTCCACTCTCACTTTCTGTGGTGTTGATACAGTTTGGTGCTCAGTAAGTGTATCTTGAAGACAGAACAGGGTTCAGAGGGAAATGTCTCACAGTCACGACGATGGTTTGTCATCGCTGGCATCTTTATTCGTCATGAGACTAAACTACACATAACCCAGTATTATTGATCTGTCATAACTTTAACCACTAAATATAATATTAAACTCTCTCCTGTGTAATCATCAAACCAAATCAGTATTGTCTCGGTTCTAGTTTGTCAAAAAATATCACACCAAGGCTAAAAATAAAACTTGTGATGAGACCAATAAACTGGATCATTATTCCAGAGTATCTATTAAAAATAATAAACAAGTGGAAATATCACTCAGGAGACTAAGTGACCTTTCTATTTGTGGCTGACCGAGTGGCTGACAATTTTACAACTTTTCTCTCTTCTTCCTGTTATCCTTTTATCAATAAACTCAGATGCATCAGGTTTTCCAGGCCTTTGCTCAATGTTTGCTATTAAAACATGAAAATTGTTTAATTGAATTTATTAAAATATACACTTGACTTGTTCCAGGAAGTGTTTCCTCTTATTTTCTGACCACGAATATCCCAGTGCTTGCCAAACTGTTCATTTAACTGTTCATCCAGAAACCTGTGATGCTGTGGCAAAATTACTCTGTTTAAAGCTGCATCCAAGTTTTACATATATATAATTGAGTTGAAATACTCAGTTATTAGACTGTCCATTAGCTTGTGTGGTTATGACAGTGAAAGCCCTTGAAATAAAACAGATGGGAGACTACGTCTGCATGCCAAATATCCTTGGGCAGGATACTAGCCCCAAGTTGCTATGAATGTGTGTTAATGTTAGAAAGCACTCATAGAAAAAAGGCTTGTATGAATGGGTGAATGAGGCATGTATAAAGCGCTTTGAGTGCCTCAGGAGAGCAGAAGAGTGTTATAGAAAAAATCAGTCCATCACCCCTCCAAACCCATCATGACAAGATTAGTTAGCTGTATGTGAAAATTGTCACGAGTCTGTGCTATCTGCATCTTCAGGGAAAACATACTGGATATACATGCAGCCTAATACAACCATATTTGGAAAACAGGAAACTCAGTTGTCAGTGGGATGTGGTTCTTAGATAGACAGACCTTTCCCCTTTTTTTTATGATCGGGAATACTTTTTACAGTTTTTTTTTTTAATATATGTATTTATTTTACAGTATTAACTGTAGTTGATTAACTTAACAATAATACTACGTCGTCTGTTGCACTTTATCTAATGCACAAATAAGTGTTTGCATACAGGAGATGTATAATTACATAATGAGCTGACGCCCAGATACGTAAACTATGTCATTGCTTTTAACTGTCAGAAGAAGTTGTGAATAAAACTCATATGCTAGGCTACCATAAAACATTAATTAAAGCATATTTTTAAAATAATGTTTCATAGTAGCTACAAAGTTCACATTAAAGCTCTGCAACCGCCATTATCTACAGACTCCCTCTTCCTTAAACGCATTTAAAGTTATGAGGGGACAGGTTTGACAGGTGCACTTCATGACCGCCGCTGCACGCTTCCACTAAAGGATATACTTACATAATGTGAAGAAACGGGTGTTCAGGGGAGCTTTGGCTTTGGAAAGTTGGAGTTTGGAGAAGCCGGCGTTGACGAGGTACTCCAAAAGCGAACAGTCCAAATGACCCTCGTCAATTTCAAAGCCTTAACATTTAAACTGCGGACTGTTGCGCGAGGGTGGAGCTGTACGAGGGGACCCTCCTCCTCCTCCTCCAGCTGCAGCATCGTCCAGTTGCAGGCTGCATCTGTCAGCGGGGCTGCGGAGGCAGCGGACATGCGCACTGCGGACACCAGCAGGTTCGAGGAGTCACAGGGATGTAAGATGAATGAAAAGGCGCTGAATGGAGTGGAGGGTGCTGCTGACAGAGAAGCAGAGGATTAAAAGGTCATATATAACAGTCAACAGTAAAATGGAAAACACCATAACTCCCTAATCTCCATGCTTACTGTTCCAGCACAAAGACATCACGTTTGTGTGTAAGACTAGCGCACACACTGGCTGTGAGGTCAGGTTATGGTTGTAAAATAAATTGGCGTGTAATAGAGTTTTAAAAACGTCTCATAAGTTTTTTAATATCTTGAAATTGACTGCAGCTAACAAATCCAGTACATCTAAATCCACAACATTTATGTTACAAAACTATACACCTATAAACTAAACTATATACAATATATATATATATATATATATATATATATATATATATATATATATATATATATATATATATGTGACATATTTTTTATAAATAAAATGATCCAAATTGATATAGAACTTCTCGTTAAAATGAACTACATCATGAGCCAAACTACATTAAAATACCCCTAAAAATAATAAAGCCTATGTAACACAGCAAGGTTCATTTTACATCTTGGTTATGAGTCTACCATAAGCACATTATTCAGATTAATAGACCGATTAACTCAAATTCTCACAAACTAGATATTTTAGTGTCAGTGATACTGTGTTAAATTAAATAATAACTTGTTTTTTATTAATTAAAATGAGATCATTTGTATAAAACTAGATAACTAAACCTTCATATTTTAAAAGTAACTGCAGTTTATATTAAAAAAATATAAAAGAAAATGTGTTATAGTATTACCAAAGGGAACATCCTCTCCTCTCCCTCCTGTCCAAAGAATTAGTTCAATTACTTTACATTCTTGTAAATGGACAAGCCAAATGTGTGTTTGTAGGTAAACAGCATAGCTCAACTTGAATTTATGTGTTTATTCTTTATGCGTCATGACAGATTTTAGGAACATTTCATGACTTGATTTGTTGTTTCCATTAATTGAATCATAAAAGCTGGACCCACAATAAACACAGAAGCCGAATAATTGGTTCAATTTGAATCTATGAGTCAATTGATTATATATTTTCCAAAATCTTAAAAACATGCTATCACTTGCTGTCTTAACTAATTTCTTTGGAAAGAGTTGGTTCAAAAATATTTAGTAATTCAGCACTAATCAAGCCAAGTGTTTATTGGGCGCCTTGAATCATAATTAACTGTTGTTATCAGTTTGCATGTTCTCTCTATGTCTGTGTTTCTTCCAGGTGTTCCAGTTTCTACTGTTTAAAGACATGCATGTTAGGTGATGTATGTGTTATTCTACAATGGCTGTAGGAGTGGATGTGTGGGATGGAGTTGTCTTCTGTCTGTGGCAGTACATTTTCAATGTAATTAAAATGTATTTCTATGTACTTTCCCTGTAGAAAAACCTTTTTAACATAATTTACAGGTGTCATGTTTCAAAGAATTTATTCAAAGGCAATCAAGAAAGTCTTTACAATTTAGACAATTTAACTGAAGTCTAATAAAATATTATTTCAAATTGCAATTCGTTATTTTGTATTATTTATTTCCACACACCTCTGAGTTGAATCTAATAAGGCTAAACAGTGGGAAATGGGAACAGGAATCATAATTATAAAACTGTGTGCTTCAGTCCTACACGTTCATAGGGTTTAAAGATTATGCAATGCGTTCCCACTCCTCATAAGGAAAACCAGCTGTCCCCTGCATAGGAATCCCCTTTTACTGTAACCTCCCTGGAGAGTTTCCCACCAGTACATAACTCATAATTCGCATAATAAATTGAGTTTCTTTGTGTGTGTGTGTGTGTGCACATCCCATCTTTCTGTTGCTACACACGCAGCAAACAGCTCCTCCCCCTGTCCTGCTGCATCCCTCCTGTGTGCAGCTTCTTTCCAATGGAACTTCCTTTATAAGGACACTTTTCTGTTTGTCCCGGTAAATCAAACTGCTGGTTGATAACTGCGCCAGAGACATTGCATTGCGTTCGTGTGTGTCTGTTTGTGTAAAAACCGATGACAGACCTAAGACCAACATTAAGGGCCTTCAGGTTCCCTCTGGCCAACATCAAGGAGATGGGGTGGCATTCGTGGAAAAGGACCATGGGTTGAAAAACTCAGCACAGACAGGCAGTGGGAGGGATGAAGAGTGAAGAGGAGGGAAAGAGGAACAGATACACTGAACAGAGAAGTTGCAGTGTGTGCCATATAAGGAGAATGGCGTCTGTATGGAATCTCTGCAGCTTTCTGTGTTACTTTCAAAGTCTAGCACAGGCAACCACCCCAAGCCCCAGTGACTAAATATGGTTCAATAGCAACAGGGTTGTTCAAACAAAGTTACTCCTATGGCTCCAAACTCTAACTCTATTTACCTGCAGTTAGCTGTGACAGACAACTGGTTTATAGCTTCTGTTTAGTGCACATAAGAGAAAGACTTGTTATTTTCTTGTTATTTTCAGTGAGATAAAATATGAAATTAACAATTTGCAGCTTGAGGCTAATGCCTTTGAAATAAGTACACATAGACTTGGGATTCCCTCTGAACTAAACAATGTATAACAGGATCATTTTCCAGAATAAGAGCCATAATAATGGATGAAGGTAGAAGGAAGGATTATTATTTATTTGTATTGAAAGTTAATCTGTTCTAAACTTTGTCCTGACACACCTTTAAGGAGGAGACAGCGGGAGTGAACATGGATTAAAACCTCTGAGTGAATGATGGCAAAATCCCACTCCAAATGAAATAAACCTAAGCAGGATTTTCACTTAGAAATCAAAAGTTAATCATCTGTATTTTATTTCCACACAGCAAAGGAATTAACACGCAGCAAGTGAATTCAAACAGGTCACTGTTTATAGTAAACCAGCCAGAATGGCTAAAGCAATTGAGCACGTACATGTGGAGGATTCCCTCGAAGCAATAAAAACAAGCTGTCATATTAAGATCTCGTACATACAGCATGTTTCATGTGTATTTTTTCTTCACCCTCATGTCCGTAGATGGTCATCTATTGGAGAGAAAACATGTTTATGGATATGTTTGACCCCCAAGGAATGCAATTGCATTCTAATTTAAGCACAGAGGCAAACGTCAGTTCAGTCTGCAGCAGTCAAAGGATCACTGCATTTAACACTATTTATACAGCTGCCTGTTTTGCATACAACTCATTTATACAGTGGAGGAGAAATGCTACCAATTATGGGGCAAACTACCAATTGAACAATCGTGTCATTGTTCAACTTCAGGAGCTTGTAAAGCCATTTTAAAGAGAATGGATATATCAGATGTCAGTGAAGTAGGTATTTGAGTACCTCAGCTTTAAGGACAAATCAGGTTTGTTTTTGTAAAACCATGTAAATTCAGACATTTTCAGACGAACAAAGACATAGCGCTATTTTCATTTGATACTGGGAAACAATAAATTAGGACACCATAGAAAGTTAAGCTCTTCAACAAGCTGCACTAAAGGTACATCAATCATTTTGTGGCCAAATTCAAGATAATACACCATGTGCTCAGTATTATCACTTCACTGTTTCAGTGGATGAATCTGAGACCTATGATGAGCAGAACCAAATGTGTATAACCTAAAAATAACTTAGACGTAGAGCAGGTTACAAATGGTTTAAACAGTGCAACTAAGTGCCCAACATCTATAATCAGGATAAGAAATAAAAGGCTGCCTCAGTAGATAATCACTTTCAGAAACTTAGGGCTTTAAGTTTGAGATAAAAATGTCAAGTTCCTTAAAACGGTGAGAAACTATGTGAAGAGCTTGATGCAGTGCATAATTAGCGTGGGATCTGGGCTACACACAGTATACACATACAGTGGGGCAAAAAAGTATTTAGTCAGCCACCGATTGTGCAAGTTCCCCCACTTAAAATGATGACAGAGGTCAGTAATTTGCACCAGAGGTACACTTCAACTGTGAGAGACAGAATGTGAAAAAAAAATCCATGAATTCACATGGTAGGATTTGTAAAGAATTTATTCGTAAATCAGGGTGGAAAATAGGTATTTGGTCACCTCAAACAAGGAAAATCCCTGGCTCTCACAGACCTGTAACGTCTTCTGTAAGAAGCTTTTCTGTCCCCCACTCGTTACCTGTATGAATGGCACCTGTTTGACCTCATCATCTGTATAAAAGACACCTGTCCACAGCCTCAACCAGTCAGACTCCAAACTCCGCCATGGCCAAGACCAAAGAGCTTTCGAAGGACACCAGGAAAAGAATTGTAGACCTGCACCAGACTGGGAAGAGTGAATCTACAATAGGCAAGCAGCTTGGTGTGAAAAAATCAACTGTGGGAGCAATCATCAGAAAATGGAAGACATACAAGACCACTGATAATCTCCCTCGATCTGGGGCTCCACGCAAGATCTCATCCCGTGGGGTCAAAATGATCATGAGAACGGTGAGCAAAGATCCCAGAACCACACGGGGGGACCTGGTGAATGACCTGCAGAGAGCTGGGACCAAAGTAACAAAGGTCACCATCAGTAACACACTACAACGGCAGGGAATCAAATCCCGCAGTGCCAGACGTGTTCCGCTGCTGAAGCCAGTGCATGTCCAGGCCCGTCTGAAGTTTGCCAGAGAGCACATGGATGATACAGCAGAGGATTGGGAGAATGTCATGTGGTCAGATGAAACCAAAGTAGAACTTTTTGGTATAAACTCAACTCGTCGTGTTTGGAGGAAGAAGAATACTGAGTTGCATCCCAAGAACACCATACCTACTGTGAAGCATGGGGGTGGAAACATCATGCTATGGGGCTGTTTTTCTGCCAAGGGGACAGGACGACTGATCCGTGTTAAGGACAGAATGAATGGGGCCAAGTATCGTGAGATTTTGAGCCAAAACCTCCTTCCATCAGTGAGAACTTTGAAGATGAAACGAGGCTGGGTCTTCCAACATGACAATGATCCAAAACACACCGCCCGGGCAACAAAGGAGTGGCTCCGTAAGAAGCATTTGAAAGTCCTGGAGTGGCCTAGCCAGTCTCCAGACCTCAACCCCATAGAAAATCTGTGGCGGGAGTTGAAAGTCCGTGTTGCTCGGCGACAGCCCCAAAACATCACTGCTCTTGAGAAGATCTGCATGGAGGAATGGGCCAAAATACCAGCTACTGTGTGTGCAAACCTGGTAAAGACCTATAGTAAACGTTTGACCTCTGTTATTGCCAACAAAGGTTATGTTACAAAGTATTGAGTTGTATTTTTGTTATTGACCAAATACTTATTTTCCACCCTGATTTACGAATAAATTCTTTACAAATCCTACCATGTGAATTCATGGATTTTTTTTTTTTTTTTTTTTTTTTCACATTCTGTCTCTCACAGTTGAAGTGTACCTCTGGTGCAAATTACTGACCTCTGTCATCATTTTAAGTGGGGGAACTTGCACAATCGGTGGCTGACTAAATACTTTTTTGCCCCACTGTAGATATAATTAAGTTTTGTTGATTTACTGTTGTTGTTGTGTGGTCTTTGGGGTCAGATAAAATAAAATTATCAAGGTAAGAATGACCTCGTTGCCTTTTCTCTTAAGCTGCAGCAAGCAAATGAGAAAAAGAAGTAAACAAAAAAGAGAGAAGCTGCAGAATAAAGTCTGGAAGATGCATTACACCTTAGTTTAGGTTCATTTATATAAGCATATGTGGACCAATTCGCCATAGTAAATACAGTTAGACCAACTGAAGGGCACAACTTTGGATCATGGGTGGGTTTAGTTTCAGACAACAACACAATGGCCGCTAAAACAATCACAGGAAAGTGTTATTTTGGTCAGCGTTGAGGAGCAGCTACTTTAATCACCCTATGATGAAAACTGTAAAAGAGAAAGTGCTTGCATTCACAATGAATAAGTCTTGTAAATTTGGAAAAGCCTGCAACATTTCATATCAATGTACAAGCTGTATGATCGCCTCAGAGGCATGTTTTAATGCATGCAGCTTAATTAAAGTGCACTTGCTGTGGTCTCTGCTATATTTGCAACTTTTATGCTCAAGATCCTGCTCTCAATATCTTCAATGGTGTAAGGTCTTTTAGGACCTGTTACAGTGTAACATGTCCATCCATTCATCTCCTTAGCTGTTTATCTAATTCGGGGATGCAGTGAGGCCGGATTCTATCGTAGCTATCAGAGTGTGAGATGTGGTGTGTATGCTGGGAAGGACACATGCAAGCACAGGGAGGCCCCAGTGAACCAGACCAACCAACAAATCAAACCCAGTACTGTTGGTTTGCATGTTAGAAATGATTTGCTGCATAAGACTGAAAAAATAGGAAAGTTGTTTAATCCTATGAAAACAGCAGACTTCAGTTTGGTCTGTGGTGACACTGCCACCACATGGTGGAGAATGAGATCAGCAGTTGGTGAACAAAAATAAAGATTTTATTATTTTTACACTGTTAAAAATCAGTCAAAAAATATCACATATTTACAAAATGAAACACCAAATACATCACAAATGTAATCTCAATCCTTTAACTCAACTATGACAAAAACAATTAGGATTACACTGTGACTAATATAAAGTATTAGTCACATATATATTATTAATTTATAATATAAAGTCTGATAATAAATTCAAAATGTAAAAAAGGCCACAAAGAACATTTGGCAATTTATAACAAAGACACAAAGATTACTGAGCTAACAAGACCTTACAGACTTTACGCTGTAAAGGCTGAATAACTACAAGGACAGAGGCGAGATACAACATAGTAAACTTTAGGCATCAGTTCCAGGAGTGTTAACGGCAGCAGCGCCTCGCAGAAACACCTTCCCTCCCTTATTACTGCTGTTCACAAAGTGGGACACTAAGCCATATAGAAGAGGTCTGCAAAATAAAAAAAACAAATGAATTGTAATTAAGTTTTCATTAGAGAAGGAAAATAGGTGACTGATAGTAATTATTTTAAATTGTACGCCTTTCAGTTTTTCCTGGCGGTACATGGAGATAAGTGCTAATTTTTTTTTTAAAATTAGAATAAATTCCCAAGTCATCAAGCCAGTGCACAACTATGATGAGGATTCATGGGGACACTGTCAAATTGTTACGCCCACTCTGAACATTCCCCAAAGAGTTCAGCTAATTTTTGAACATTATGTTCAGGAGCAGACTGTACTGGGATTTCTTAAATCCTGCTTTCTACACTTACACTGACTTGGAGCTTGGATCCTCAGTGACTTTCAGCTCATTCGCCAGGAACTGTCTGTCCAAAGGAACTTCGGGTTGGCCCGACTCTGAGAAAACAAACAGTGCTAAAAAATATTCACTTTTCTCAACAATAGCTGCTGGTTATGACAGCCACTGTCTTGACCAAGTCTACATAGTTGAGTCCACTGAGTTGCTGCCATGTGATTGGCTGATTATACATTTGTGTTGACAAGCAGTTGAATGGTCGTAGGTAATAAATCATAACCATAATAATAGTAGTTACAGTTGTTAAAGTTTGTAAAAAAAAAAAAAAATTAAAAAAATGTTGAGCTTGCACTTTTTTTGACCTCACCCACCTGCAGTAAGCACAGACGCTGTGTATCTGTACTTGTTGAACTCCAAGTACTCCCTGATGAGCTCGTTGATGATCAGGTTTTCATGGGACACGGGAGGTCGCGGTTCACGCTGGTCATCCAGGGCGCTGAACACCTCCGCCCGGATGCGAGCCTTCAGCTGGCCCAGCACACCGCGAGACTCCAGCGTTTCCCTCAAAGCTAAAATATTCTCATTTTTAACACAGCAAAAAACCAAAAAAAGGATAATAGATTGGAAAACTAAACAACCCATATGGGTACAACGAATCTGTTTGGTCAGTAAATTTAGCTAACGAATGAAAGCGGGATGTTTTTGTACGACGTATACCGTACAAAAAATTACCAATTTAACATATTCTTGGTATTTTTAAAGCTATAGACCGCTTCGATAACAACTCATATTCATGTCAATATCTTCACAACACACTCTTTAAATCGTAGTAATTCTCAACCATTAATCTGTTCTTATTTTTATGAAAATGTTTATTACATATCCTCCCCCTATGCTAACTAGCCTAACTCTGAACTAGCTGGCTAGCAGCTGTTAGCGCTGGCGAGCAGCGAAAATTTCATGAAAAAATCTAGATCGAATAAAGTATATTACGAGTTTAGGTATGCCGAATCGAATTATAGGTGTTAACAATAAAGGCGGAAATGGGTTGATTCATGCTTAAAATATCCCTAAAACCACTGCCATTTAGGTAGCTGACTTATTAAACTTTTGAATGGAGGCTGGTAAGGATGTTTCTGTGTTTTATAGTTTACCAGTGTTCGTAGCTTTTCGCTAGCTTGTAAAATAACATCTAAAATTATGTGGGTTGATCTGAGATCGTATTAGGATACTAGTTAGGAAACAAAATAATGAATTATGCTAACGGCAGTGAGCTCTTACCGCACTTCAGTTCAGTGATGGTCGCCATCGCAACGAGTGTTCCCACATGAGCGTTTCCAAAACTAGCGCCCCAACAGGTGGCGAGAGACAACTCAGGAAGATAACATGAGAAGACTTAAAAAAATCATAATTTTTATGGAAGACCACATTATGTACAAGTGTATTTTTACTGTGATTTTTTTAGGGGGTTTGAAGGACAACATGACTGAGCTTTAGAGGTAAATTTGCTTCAGAGCACTCAAGCACATGGCAATGAAATGATTGACCATATCATAAATATTATTGAAGTGAGCAGAGCATTCAAAATCTTAAAACTCACTTAAAACTAGGAGTAGGCAAGGCACAGTTGACATCAAATGCAATAACCTATGATCATAAATAGTCTGTCAAAGAGAAAGAGTCTGACCACACTGAGACATGGTTAGGTTAAGGGATTCTCATACAGGTCAAAATTCAGATGTTCAGCCTGGTAAATATAAATATTAAAATCAGCCATAAAATAGTTATAAGAGGGATAGAAGAAATAAAATCACAAAAGTGGAACAGAAGACTATTTTGGGTTTAGGAGAGCAATGCAAAAACAGCAAACATCAAGGTTGAGTGGTCCACCGCCCTATCACTTGGAGAACCTTTTTAGCTCTCCTCAGAGCTAAAAATTGTATAGTCGAAGGTGTGTTCCTTGGAAAAAACACTCAAATGACCATTTCTGACCAATGTCTATGTTGAGATCAAGTCATTTAAAATAAAGCTTTTGTTTGACAGGAACAGAGGGCATTTTGTATATCCACAAGACTCCAGTGAGTGTACATGTGCAGCAAATGTACTGGTATACCTGACACATTTAGGTAAATACTGTATCTTCTAAATAGAGAAAAGCAGTCCCCGAATGGGTCAAAGATGTGAATGAAACTAAGATTGCAAATTTTACAGCTGGCCTGTGTGAGCAATTAGAAATTATTTTACTGCTATTGTTAATAATAATCATCATTACCATTGCATTAATAATACAATCTGCAGTATTGATATTGTATTTAGATGTTTAAACATATTGGTACCCAATTAGCCTTTATTACAGGTGCAGTTATAACCACTTTAAACTGTTGAGTTGAATCTATAATCTTAAATGCTTTTGAATGCTTGTTATAATCTTAAATGTGTACGTGCTGGCCTTCTGTCTGGTGGAAAAGGTTACAAGTTGAAACTGAGTGCAGTTCATGATGACACACACACAAACACACAGTAGACTTTATCTCATGTATAGGTGAGAGGTTAATCATGTTTGCTTGTAACTCTAAAATTGTGTCTGTAAAAGAGGAATAGTTTCTTGTTGTCTCTGCAAAAAGAGGAACAGTTTCTTGCAGGGTTTTCCAGACGGGAAGTGAAAGTCAGAATGTTGACTGCAAGCATCTGCTGTGGAGATGGAGACAATGTTATTTTTAAACTGTCTTAAGTCATTGTGGTTTTGAATCCTATGTATGAACTGTATCTGAGTGACGTTTAAGGGCGTCAGTAAATTTAAGCCCTGAAAGGTATAAAACACCTGCTTATGCTCTGTAAGTTGGGGATCGACACTGTCTGCGTACAGTGGCGGTCTTCCCACGCGTGTCATTAAAATCATCATTTGACTCCACCCGGCCGGACCAGTGTTGTTATTATGGAAGTTGATTACCTCCTCTATCCCTCCTCAATATGAACCTAACACCTGTGAAGGCTAAGGATCCTAAGAAAACGTCTCACAATGTGACCCAATATCGGAATTGGGTTTGATAAAAGTGGACTGCTGACGAACAGTATCATTGGTGCTAGGATCACCTATTACACTACACTCCTAACTGAAAGTATTTAAGATTTCTGGGAGCTTCTCCAGGACAGCGAGTGTAAAGCAATGAGACACACACAGGCAACGCCAAAAACATCCCCCTCAATGGATCGTTCGCAGTTACAGGTCCAGCAGTAGCAGCTGTTCATTTACCCAGATCTTAACATGTGTGTGGGAAACCCTGATAGAAATGAAGGAGAGCGAATTGTTGAGAGGAAAATGTAAAATAATGTAAAATATTTAATAGACATATGTCCCTGTTTTATTCCGATCTATTGCCAAGTAATGATAGGCAAATATAATGAAATGCTGTATAATAGAATGAGGTCTTTACAGTCCCTCAGAGAAATGTTTACTGAACAATTAATTAAAATTAAGTGGTTATACACTGCTGCTTTGTTCGAAGCTTGAACAAAACTAAGGTAAACAGTCAGGTTGTCCTTCTTCTTCTTCTTGTTTTGGAGCTTTCTATCACTGATATCAATAATAGCTCTTTAATCCATCGAGTGATTTATGAAAATCCCCGGACTGGTCGTGACAGATGGCCGTCCCCTCACTGAGCCTGGTTCTGTCGGAGGTTTCTTTCTCTTAAAAGAAAGTTTTTCCTCCCCACTGTCGCCAAATACTTGCTCAGAGGAGTTTGTCTGTTGGGCTTTTCTTTTTCATACTGTAAGGTACCGAACCTTACAGTAATACAGGAATTACTGTAAGGTTAACTGTTATCTTCAATGTTGTGTTTATAATATGGTACAAAGTCACTGACAGTTATTGTTTTATAGCAAGAATGCAGTACCATAAGTGAGTTCTGTTATGCTGTTATTGACCCTTGAAGCACATTGTAGCACCAGCAAGGTTTAATAAAATGCTCCCCCTATCAACTTGGGGTTGATAGGGGGAGGGGGTGAGTGAGTCCTGCGTGATTCGCTTATGCTACGATTCAGCACAGGAAGGGCGGGGGTGAGTAACTCAAATGTGCTGTTAGCATGTTAGCAGAGCAATGCTACTGTGAACTGGGAAGCTATTGTCTTGATGTGAGCTTTCTACTCAGAGTTTTTTCTTCCAGTTCAGAGCAGAAATGTTTTTGTTAAGAAACTGGCTGTTGATTCCCCCCCCCCCCCCCCCCCCCCCCACACACACACACACACAATGTTAATTATAAGCTAGATATATTTCTACTAATGAAATTAGTTTGCCAATAGCAACAGGAATGAGTCACTGAGTCAGTTGGACTTGTGAATCATTATTCACGAGTCAGTAAAGTGATTCTCGAGTACTGAACGATTCGTTCATGATTCGCACATCACTATTCCTCTGCATGCCACAATATCAATAAAAATGTTTCAGTTTCATGCCCTGATTTCTGTTTGTTTTCATTGTCTGTGAGTTCACCAACTTCCTGTTTCATTTAAATGTGTAACCTATTTTGAAACCTTTCAAAAATCTGAACATGGCAGAATAAGTTTAATAAAGCAGAATGTGATAGTTTTATATCTTGACTTATTTCAAAACACACATTCATTCATGTGTGGAGGAAGACAATGTAACATTTTTTAAAGGAGAAAAAAAGAGCCAGCTCAGTCTATTATTGTTACCAGACAAGAATATAACTATACCACATTTTGACATTTTAAATACAAGAAATTTTTATCATTTGACATGTGATCAAGATAAACATTTTGAATTTACTCAGTTTTGAACAATGAGATTTTCTGAAATGTAGATATATTTAAAATAAATGCATTTTTAAAGTAGACATCAAAGAGAAGGATACACTTCCTTTTAAACATCACACCCACCTTCAGAAGGCACCTGACGCTCCTTATTAGCCCACAGTTTTCACTGATTGATGTCTCAGGTCACAGGGTTGAGCGATTAACCGTAACGGTTCATCCCAATGATCTTGTTTAATTAGTTGTTAAAAGCCAGAGTTGTGATTTAAATCATAATTCAATTCATCTCCCAGCTCTGTGATTAATTACTGCTGTAGGATTATTAAAAGTATACTCATCACTTTAGTAGTAAAACAATAAACTGTGGGGGGAAACATCTGTGGTCTCAATGAATCACATGTTAGCACTTTAAAAATTGTTGAGCTGGATATGGCCATCTTGTTTGTGTTGAGCTTATTCCTTGGCCATTTGGTGAAGACAGGATACAGAGCCAGAGGGCTCTGTGTGAACCTGTGATGACACAAGTGCTGACATTAAGTTGTGCATTTTTATTTTACTATGAATGACAAACAGGAAGTTGGTACATGCAAGAATGAAATATCCCCAGTAAATAGAACAGAATATTTACTGGGTGACCCAGTGTTTGTGTTTTTGGTTTAATATTGTAAGGTAGTGACTTGAATACGTCACAGGGTGTCGCTGTTGAGCTGGAAATACACTGTAGATTCGCCTAATTTTGACCATTTGTCTGCCCTCTTCTGTAGAGGGCGTCTGAATTATTGTTCAGATAAACACCAAGGTACCAGTAGCTGTCCACAGCCTCAATGTCCATACCTTGGATGCTTAGTGGTTGCAGTGGAGGATGTTTGTGCCTGCGGAAGTCTGACACCAGCTCCTTAGTTTTATTAGTGTTGATCTGGAGGTAGTTCTGCTGGCACCAGTCCACAAGGTCACTGGCCAGTTATCTGTACTCTTTGTCATCCCTATCAGTGATGAGTCTGACTATTGCAGAGTCATCAGATAACTGCTGAAGGAGGCACTGGGTGGATTTTTGGGAGAAGTCTGCAGTGTAGATGGTGAAGAGGAACGGAGCCAGAACCATTCCCTATGGGGCTCCTGTACTGCAGACAACCCTGTCTGACACTCAGCCCTGAGTTCTCACATACTGTGGTCAATCGGTGAGGTAGTCCAGTATCCATGTAGTGAGGTGATGGTCCACTCCTGTGTTCTCCAGCTTGTCCTTCAGAACTGTGGGAAGAATGGCGTTAAAGGCATTAGAGAAATCTAAGAACATGATTCTCACAGTGCTCCCAGCGCTCTCCAGGTGAGAGAGGAAACAATGTAGGAGGTGAATGACGGCATCATACACTCCAATGCCAGGCTGGTAGGCAAACTGAAGTGATGAGCTCACCAGGGGCCGATGCTGATCCAGGACCAGCCGCTCCAGGGTCTTCATCAGGTCAGATGTCAGAGCCACCAGCCTGTAGCTGTTGAGGTCTTTTGGACGTGGAGTCTTTGGCACTGGTACAACACAGGAGGTTTTCCAGGGCTGTTGGACTCTCCCCAGTCTCAGGCTCAGGTTGAAGATGTGCTCCATCACCCCACACCGTTGGTCTCCGCAGGACCTGACGACCTGAGCTGATGCCATCTGGACCCGCTGCCTTCTTGGCTTTAATTCTCATTTCCCTCCTAACCTGGGTGTTTGAGAGAGACAGGCTGAAGCCTGGTGTTGAATGTGTATTGGAACTGTTGTTGGGGGTGGGGAGTAGTGAGCAGGGTGAGTAGAGGAGGTGTGAAGTGTCTGAGGTGTCAGGGGTGGAACAGCAGCAGTGGGGGTGTGTGAGTCTGCAGCCGATGTTGAAGATTGCCTCATGGATGAATCAAACCTGTTATTATAGAACTGATTCAGTTCATTTGCCCACCTCATATCCCCCACGGGCAGAGGGTTCTGATCTTTGTGGCACGAGATGGTTCTAAGGCCTCTCCAGACTTTGTTGTTTTGCTGAAGCTGGTTCTCAGTCTTCTGCCTGTAGCTGTCCTTCCCATTCCTTATCAGTCCTCTCAGCACTCTCTGCACCCTTGTCAACTCCTTCTTGTCTCTAGATTTGAAGGATTTCCTCATCTGCTTGAGGACAGCTTTAATTTCTGAGGTAATCCAAGGCTTGTTGTTGGAGAAACAGCGCACAATCCTGGTGGGTGCTGTGTTATCCACACAGAAGTTAATATAATCCGTAATGCATATCACAAGGCTGTCAGTGTCCTCACAGATCACCTCCCACATAGTAGAATCAAAACAGTCCTTAAGAGCCTGCTCGCTCTCCTACAACCATCTCTGCAGTGTGTGGGTGGCTGGTGGCTCCATGTGCACTAAGGGCTCATACACGGGGACAAGGTGCACCAGGTTGTGATCAGATCTGCTCAGGGGAGGGAGAGGTGAACTTTATGCCCTTCTGCATTGGCGTACAGTAAGTCTAGTGTTTTATTGTCTCTGGTTGGGCATGTCCAATGTCCAAGTCCAGTGAGACATGATTAAAGTCCCCAGTTATTAGAAGAAGGGCTCCCAGAGATTGCCTTTGCAGTCTGCTGACCACAGAGTGGAGAGAGTCACAGGCTGCATCCACGTTGGCCAAGGGGAGGACATACGCTGTTATCGCGATAACATCCCTGGGGAGGTAGTACGGAGGCATGCTAATGGCTAACAGCTCAATGTTTCTGCTCCAGAGTTTGTCTTTCACAGTGATGTGTCCAGGGTTACACCATCTGTCCTTCACAAACTCACTCCTACTCTGTACACTCTAATCCAACACAAAATTGCACAACGCAGAGTCCGGGCTGTAGGGAGGCCCCTGCGCTGGTTGGGTTACAATATTCTTTGAGAGTTATTCACAGTTTTGACCCTCTTTTATGTCTTAGGCTTTTATTTGGTTGTAGTTCTCCCTCCCTCAGTGTTTATCTTAGGCTGTGTATAGTCTGTCTCCGTGTTTTCTCTGTGCCGTTCCTGTGTTCCTCGTTTCATGTTGAGTCACCCCTGTCTATGTGTTTGTTCATCCCCTCTTCTCTCCCCAGACAGTGACGTCTACCTGTTCCCAATGTTCGCTCTGTCTGCCCTGTCAGACGTGTGTCCTTGTCAAGTCCGCATCTCCGTGCCTTTCACTTTAATAGTTTTGTGTCCTTTGCTAATGTTTTCAGTTTTGCTTCCTCCACTCCTTGTGATGTATGATTGCTCCCTGCAGTGCTCCACTCCTGTGTCTGATTCCCTCATTATCACTCTTTGTATTTAAGCCATTTATTTAATGTGTTTTCCTGGGTCTGTTGTCCCGTGGTTACTCATCATGACTGCAGAAAACAGTAACTGGAAGGACAAAACAGTCATTCTGCAGTCATTGGTGTAAACGAACAGCTGTCTGTATGCTACTCTTCATAGCTGTCTGCCACCTAGTGACTGAGTTTGGTAACTTAAACTAAGTTTTGTGTGAATTTAAATTTTACATGCACCTTTCCCTGGTTTTTATAAACTCGGCTCTGGTTACATGCAACAAACCACAGTAAATCTCACATTGAATGAGCTGTGCACAGGCTCTGACACAAAAATGTGGATGTGGATTAAACTGCATACATAACTTGACACATGAGGAGGCAAAAGTCTCGTTTAAAGAAACAGTCCTAAACGAAATAGAGTCAGGCATTTTTGCCTCACTCTTTCAAAATGTAATTATTAGGAAATACTTGGTTTTTACTTGAAATGTGTCTTTTTTTAAAAAAAAAAAAATGATGAAGTCAGTTGGGCATAATATTATTTGATATAAATACATAGATATAATCTCATTCGACACCATCCTGTGATTATTTTAAGTTGCCTTAATTGCTCTGTAGCACTTCTTCAATCCGCGTTCACTTGGTTGCGAAAGCACCTACCATTATATACTTACGAATGCAAAGCCAGACATAACCATTGAGTCAAATAAATTTTATTTTCCAGCATGATGTATGGAACAAAAGCCATTAACAGTAAAAGGTCAGTGAAAATGATCAAGCTTGTTATAAAAAGTATAAATATAACATAATCCTCATAATTTTAAGGACACTTAATACATTTTGTCAAATGGTATAAATAAAAACTTGGGTTTCTCTTAGAATATATTGTCTAAACCAGTAAGACAAAACAGTAAATGCTTCTTCTCCTTGAAAAGTCCATAGGGTTCATTCTTTGAATAGAGACTAAAATCAACATGTCAGCACCATAAAGAATAAAACAAACAAACACTGATTTTTATCTTCTCCGTGTGTGTATGGCCTGGGTCTGTGTGGTAGACGCTGAGAGACAATCACACAGAGATTTATCACCATTGTTTTCACGAGGCATTCTCTTCATTCATGGTGGTTTTCACTACCGGTGTCAGGTTAAATCTGACCAGAAAGGACTCTATTGACTGTTTTATGTGTTTACTTTGACAGAAATAAACAATGGCCACAACATAGTTGGACGATTGCTAATGTGTTGGCTCACTTCAATGTTTTCCTCATTTTCCCTTACATATAAAAACTCCAAATTGGCTGCCCCAAGCTCAGATTTTGAATGCAGTACAAACCTCATTTGCCCTCCTCATTTGAACCTTTTGAAGGTTAGTGTGTCAGAGAATTTCCTGACCCACTTTCTGAGACAAGAAGACAAAATAAGACTTCTATCATTTTAAAATTATAAAATTGCCTCTTCTTTCTATACAAGGCTAAAAAAAAGAGTGAGTAAACATCCATATTTAAGCCTGAGAAAACATAAAAAAAAACACACTTATAAAACTACAAAAATAATATAGCTTCCATTCTTAAAGAGAATGAAAATCCTTAAGATTTGTGTTACCCTTTCATTCCAGCCTTTGGCTTAATCCTTTTTATGGAATAAACTGACTCCATTAATCGAAATACAACATTTGTAGCGAGACTCAAATATCCAGTATAGCATTCCTGTATAGTTTTCATCCTCTGAGGTTAACAATGTCTTTTCCTGACTTGGGACAGTGTGTCTGTCTGTTAAAAACCAACAAATGCTTTTGAGATTCATCGACAATGCCCTCACGGAGAGGTCTTTGGAGCTGCCACAAAGCTTGGAATGGCCCAGATTAATGTGTGTTGGAGAGCCATAAGCATAAGGTGCCACATCTGTACACCAGGTCATCAGTTCTATGGCCAAAGCCCAACGGAGACCTAGACCAGTCCGGCTTCCCGACACATTCGATAGAACTGCCCCCTCTGTGAGATGAGGTTGGCTGGAGAGTCCATCTCAGAAATGTGGCCTCTGTCCATGACGATAACTCTGCGAAGCAGCAAGAAAGAAAGTATATTGTTTATATGCAACATATAGGTGTGTAATAAAGCTGTGCAGTACAAGCAAATATTGCAAAGCACATCTGTATTCGGATTGGTACAAAACAGTCTCCATGTCATCTCACATGTCATCATTTCCTTTGCTGTATCTGGATATAGCATAACACTCTACTAGCATATAACTTGCCTGCATCACATAGAGACTCTGACCTCAAACACTTTTGCATAGTCCAACAAATAATCTAGCTGTTTCTCATTCAGATCCACAGGCAGCAAGAGTCAGATCCATTTTTAAAGCAGTTTTTACAAACAGATCTTTCCTCTGTATGTTAATTAGCATCTACAAATGACAGAATATAAGTTAACAATTCATTGATTAAGTTAGTGCAGTTAAATAATGCAAAAACAATGCATGTCACTAGTGACCATGTTACACCTGGATTTGACTCTTTGACTCCACAAACTGCATAGATACCACTGGTTTAGGCAAAAGTTAATATTAACAAGTTTGTTTGTAGGGCTACAAGAAACAATATATTTCTTTAGAACCATTCCCACAATTTACTGTCTTTGAAATGGTAAATAAAAACTGTTTTTTTTTTCTTCTAATAACAAATGCCCTTTACATGTTAGTGTCCAGAGTCCAAAACAAGTCCTCTCTTTTCACAGACTTTTGGACTGTGACAAGAAATGGATAAAAGCAGCAATATTCCAGAAGCTGGGATCATCTAATGCGGGATCTTTACCTAGCCTCAGTCACTTAATGAATTCTTAAAACTGTCACCGTTATTTTTTTGTCAAATCACTAAATAGACAATGAACATTAATATACCTGGTGTAGTCCATGATTGTGTTAAGGCGGTGAGCAATGGTCAGCACAGTGCAGTCCTCAAACTGTGTGCGGATTGTTGACTGGATGAGTGTGTCGGTCTCCAGATCCACAGCAGCTGTTGCCTCATCCAAAACCAGGATTTTGGTTTTCCGCAACAAGGCTCTGGCTAAGCATACGAGTTGACGCTGACCCAGACTACGTATACAAAGGAAGAGAAGGGAAGATTAGAATATCATACTAAACGTGGTGCTGGAGTAGACGCTACTGTACGCTACTGCGTGTCATATTGGTGAGCTTGTGTGTACCTGAGGTTTTCTCCTCCCTCTGTGCATTCATGGTTAAGTTTGTCAGGCAGATTAGATATAAAGTTTTTGAGGTGAGCAAGTTCCAGTGAACTCCACACCTCCTCGTCTGTGTAGGTATCAAAAGGGTCAAGGTTCATCCGGAGGGAGCCTGAGAACAGCACAGGATCCTGTGAGAGAGGACAGAGATTTTATTCATCACCGAAATGTCTAAATTAGTAATATAATCACTAATAATTTTTTTAATGGCTGATTTTACACTCGATCCAGATCATTACTGCTGCAAGCAGTTAATGTGATGAAAGCCAGATCTCAATAAGAGTTATTGTACCTGAGGAATGATAGTAATGCGTGATCTGAGGTCATGGAGTCCAATGTCAGCAATGTCGACTCCATCGATAAAGATCTTTCCCTTTGCTGCCTCTAAGATCCTAAAGATTCCCAGGGCAAGTGAGGATTTTCCTGCTCCAGTTCTACCCACAATTCCGACCTGAAAAAAATTATGTTTTAGAAATTATGTTTTAGACAATTATGCAGTTTAAATCAAGGCGATGAACACTTTTAATATCACACAAAATTAATTACCTTCTCTCGCTCATGAATATGCAAAGTAATTCCTTTCAGAGCCAACTCAAGGCCTTTACGGTACTGCAGTCCGTAGTCCTGGAACTCTATAGTACCGTTCTGGGGCCAGGCCTGGGGTAGTGAGCTGCTCTCTATACTCCAACTGGCCTGCATGAGCCAATAAGGAAGGATAAGTAGAGAAACAAAAGCCATCCTCTAGAACAGTTTATTGTCCTAAGCAGTGATTGGTGTACGTGTGTGTGCAGTGGGAATAATGACCTCTTTAGGAGTGTCAGCGTACTCGTTCACTCTCTCAACGGAAACAATGTTGTTTTCCACATCAGTCCAAGATCGCACAATCCAGCTTAGGATTCCAGTCACCTGCAATATTTAGTGAAAAGACTTTTACTTCTCCCGAAATGCGATGCATTTCCGGATAGAAATAAAAACAATGCAATTTTCACTTTTTCTAGTTTAACTCCCAAATGCCTCATTCTGTAGCTGTGTGATCGAAGAATATGACTGTGTTTCTGGTGGTAATAAGGTGGCTACTTGGATAACAGTATAACAACGTGACTGTGGGTAGACTGTATTACCTGGAGGGAATGTGACACAGCCAGACCAACAATGCCTGGGCTCAAGGTGCTTTTCCCCATCACAGACAGAATGGCAGCAGCTAAGACCACACCATTACCAACAAACTCCAGATTGACCGCCAGCCACCTGTAGATATCAGTGTTATCATTAATATCATTAATAACATTGTTATCTCATAAATCAACCACAATTCTTAATGTTATAAACCTTAATCAAGCCTCATCAACTGCTAAGTGAGCAAATGGAATATGAATAAAGCTAAGGCACTTTATAATGATTGCATATCCTCTCACCGGGTGGCCACAAATCGAGGGAAGTAGGAGGTCTGATTGAAGTCAACCCTCTCATTAGCCTGCAGAATGAACCTGGACTGCTCTCCGAAGGCTCGGATGACGCTGGCGCCTTGCACCGTCTCATTGAAATGGGTATAGATGGGCGAGCGGCTCACGGCTTCCAGCCTGCGCAGCTGACAGGATGTGGCAACGTAGAAGCTCTGTTGGCCACAGTGGAAAAGTAAAACACCATCTTTAATGAATGAAACAAGTGGGAACGCTCAGGGGCTTTCCCATAACTCAGAGTGAATGCATTCAAAGTCCATGTCAGCAGGTGGGAAACAAAATTCAAGTGGATGGCAAAATCAGCAGGTTTGGTTTTGGAGCCCAGAACTTTCCAATAACATACAGTAATGGAACCCAGCTCTTGCTAAGCAACATTCAACAGCATCATCTCAAATAAGAAACTAAAGATCAGAGTGGAGAGTTTATATTTTGGGGAGAAAATATACCTGGACAAAGGCATAGAGGAAAGACAGAGGCAGGATGATCACGGCTGCAAAGGGTGTCGCCATCAACACGATGATGCAGACCTCCATGAGCTTGAAGACGTAGCTTAGCATCATCTTCAAGCCCTCAGGGACCATACAGTCAATAGCGTCAATCTCCTTAGCAAAGCGGTTCAGGAGGTTGCCACTTGGCGTGGACTCAAAAAAAGACATCGGAGAGTGCAGCACGTTGTTCAGGAGGTCCATGTGCAAGTGGCGAGAGGCGATGATCCCGCAGATAGAGATGGCAACAGTCGTACCAAAGATAGCAACACCTGAAGGGAAGGGAGAATGAGTGTTTGTTATGTCCAAACTAAGTTAAATTGTTTGAATCATTTGAAGCATCATTTGAATTAAACCCGCTAACTCACCCTGCACAAACCCAAGGGCCCCAAAGACAGTCAGTTTCAGGTCTGTATCAATTTGGGTGCCGTTAACAACAGGATCATCAGCCCACTTGCTGAGCCAGTAGTTGTAAGCCAACGAAGCGCCCTGCTGGAAGGCGTACAGGAAGACGATGGGAATGATGATGGCCAAACCGATTGTCTTGAAGTACTTCTTGTACATATCCAACCTCACCTGTTACAAACAGATAAAGCAGCAGGAATAAGAGAACTATCTTCACATCCATTCCCTCCCATTTATCCAAGTCCAGATCAGAGATAATAAAACAATTTTATTCATAATTATTAAACCAGCAATAACTATTTTTGCCGACACAACCAGAACAATGTGTCTGCCATGACCATGTGTTTAACTTTACTGCTGTGTATCTGTTTGCCGTTTGGTGCTGGGCAGGTCATGTAAAATTGCTTTTCATTGAAGATGGCTTCTTGTTTTAGCCAAAAATAACATAAGGGGAGTGACTGTCTACCAAAACATTAGACTTGCACAATCTAAAATAACAACAATGATTTGAAATATACTGGCAAGCTAAGCAGAGTTGAGGGAAACTGCAGAGCATGGTAGGGAGTGGCACTGACACCTAATTTTAGGCCTTTTTCAGACTTACTCTTCCAGTGCGTGCCTTGTCAACTTCAGTGAGCTTTCCCAAGTCCTCTGGTACTTGTTCCTGGTCTGTTTCAGAAACAGGCTCCATATTCTGCAGGTTAGTATTAGTGGTGTCACCCCTAAGGAGAGGTCAGAGGTCAGTTTCATAAAAAAGTATGGTTTATATTCCAAATATGAGAATGAGGAGTGATGCATTTGTCAATGTACCCAATGAGCTGCTCCTGTGAGAGATCTCTGGAGAATGGCATGAAGTCGACCATACTGAGGCGAGCATTAGACCTCCTGGAACCGGCTACATGAAAAATGTGCATAGTGTTGAGTTATTACTGGGAATTTAAGAGATTGTCTTAATGTAAAACCACCAAAACTAATGTCTGAAATGTCTCTTCACCTCGTTGCATGGCACTCTCTTTTCTCTCTGTGCTTGCAAAGGTGTGGATGAAGTCTGCAAATGCGCCGTGGTGGCTGAGGAGCTCCTGGTAAGAGCCGCTCTCTGTGATTTCTCCATCTACGAGGACGAGGATGAGGTCGGCCTGCGGCAGGAAGCTCATCCCATGGGTCACCAGGATGCGGGTCTGTATAGCAAGCCACACAAGTCAGAAAAATGACATGTAAGCACAATCCAACGCTAAATTGAGGCTTTCTTGAAAACAAAGGTGTCAGCAAAGTGGTTGTTTCCATATTATGATAACAATAGCACAGAACTTGTAACTGGCGCAATTGTCTTTGTGGTTGCGTTGAACTGGATAAACTGCACTTTGCAGACGTTATATGGCATTACCTTGTCTCTAAGGACTCCTTTTGGTCCAATGACTTTGTCGAAGATGTGTTGACCCACATGTGCATCAACGGCAGACAGCGGATCGTCCAGCAAGTATACATCAGCCTTTCTGTAGACAGCTCTGGCCAAACTGACCCTCTGCTTCTGCCCGCCTGAGAGGTTAAGTCCCTGCATGGAGAAAAAACGTTTAAAATATCGGAGACTGAACATATGCATGAAGCAGCATTTTTTTTAAACAAAGTATTCAATACCTTCTCTCCAATCTCTGTAGCATCTCCAGCAGGTAGGATGTCCAGGTCAGGGAGCAGGGCACAGGCCTCGAGCACACGGTGGTACCATGTTTTCAGCTTTTCCCGGCCAAATATGATGTTGTCTTGGACTGTGGCATTCTGAATCCAGGCTTGCTGGGGAACATACGCCACAGAACCCTGTGAAGAGACAGTCAAAAGCGAGAATATCAATATTTATTACAAGTTGCCCACAAACTATGAATAGACCTTGTTATGGAACGCGAGCTTAGTACCTTGACAGTAACTTGGCCACTTCTTTTCTCCGTTTCCCCAAGCATAGCGGACAACAACGAGGACTTTCCACTGCCTACATGTCCTACCACAGCAACAAGGGAGCCTCGAGGTACACTGACACTGATCCTGTCAACAAAGAAGTGAATTTTCCTGTAAGCCTCAAATCTTTTATTCTGTTGTTGATTTCTTTTTTCAATCTTCTTTTTCCTAAACATATAAACACATACTTAAGACATACCGTTTAAGACATGGAGGACCCTCTGCAGACCAACTGAAAGTGCCGTTTTCTATGACCACATCTTCTCCGTCTAAACAA
Source organism: Neolamprologus brichardi (assembly GCF_056152115.1). Lineage (NCBI taxonomy): Eukaryota > Metazoa > Chordata > Actinopteri > Cichliformes > Cichlidae > Neolamprologus > Neolamprologus brichardi. The sequence goes on along the minus strand of NC_142109.1, from coordinate 29,419,881 downwards.
TAAAGAAAAGATTGACTTAAATGAACAAAACCTGCAGCGAGCACTGGAAAACAGATGTATTCTTTCATTCTTAGTGATAAACAAACTTTCAGAACAAAGCTTCTCCTTGAAGTCACTCGGCAGGGTGCAGCCGGGGCGTAATTACAAGTGAATTTTCTTAATCATACAAATTACAGAGCTGCTGCTTTTTCACAAGCTGTCTTAGGAAGCGTTGACAGTTTACAGACAGAGGAGTGCAGTATATTTTTTTATTTCTTTCTGAATCATATGTCTGAATTCATGCTGTGATTTACGTTCAACCGCTGAAGGGAACATCCTATAATTACCCTGTCTACCAGTCAGCCTGGGGACCCAGGAAGTGACAGTGCACATGATCCATACAAGGTTGTGGTAGTCCACAGTTATAAACAACTACATCTTGTGGGATGCTTATATTGATTATGACAGCCTGTGATTTCAGGCATTATGGGGAACCGAACTGTGGATATTTGTGAAACTGAAAAGTATAGAAGTGTATTCGTTCAGTGTAATAGTGTATATATGGGTGGGGTTCTTACCAGAGCTCAGTGGTGCCTTTGAGACATTCTCCATTTTCAGTTCTTCTGAGCACAGGTACTTCCCCAGACGTTTCAGTGAGACTACAGCCTGAAACAGTCAGAAATGAAATGGTCGATATGTGCTGTTAAACTGTGGACTGTGAAATTAATCTCCTCAATCATGGATGGAGAAGAAATGCAACCTACCTGCAGGGTTGTGCTTATTGCAAATGGAAGCTGACTGAGTGGAGTCTTCAGGATATTGATTAGCGCCATGGAGACAAAGACCTTCTGTGCATCCAGGACGTTCTTGTCATCAAGCATCACATAGACTCCAAACATGGAGAAAGCAATCTTGGGGGGGAAAAAGGCACTAAATGTTACTTTTATGGGCAGAACCCTGCATGCTCTTTAGGCACAGACAGTTTTAAGAACAAGGATTGCACAGGTCTAAATTGTCAATATACTTTAACCCGCGTCGAGACGAAAATCAGCAGCAACGCTTTAAATGTCCGATACTACTTTCTGACTTCCCCGCCCTGTCTGTGGCACGTAACCTAAGTCTAGCCGAGTCTTATTGTTCTGTAGACTTGGATCTTTAAAATAAGGCCACTTATGTATAATTTTATTTTTCGCGTCTCCAGCAAGGCGTTTGATAGAATAAGATGAAATTCTCTTCAGACATCTCCAGAGGATAAATCTTAATGATTTGATGATCTAACACAACCTTATTGAGATGTGACATTTAACACTTGTAATTATTGTATTGTCTCAGCTTACTTTGTGTTTCTGGCATGGTAAGATGGTATAATGGTTATACCTGGTGGTTGCCAACACGTTAGCATGACTGAGAAAATACTAGTTACTAGTAGAATGATGCTATTTTAAGGTATGGTGCAAGAGTCGTGAATGAATGGGGACCTGTGGAGCTGTGGCCTAAATGTAATTTCATGAGGTACGCTTTATTCTTCTTGTATTTTTTCGATAGAAGAGGCTGAGACAATAGATACTACTGGCTTTGACTGATACCTTTCTGTAAAGATGACGAAATCCACAGCACCACTAAGTTCTTCACGGCATCTGTTATTTAGATTTTAAGCACTAAATGAGCTGCAGCAGAGACATTGTAGCATTAGCCCCCTGAGAGCAATCACCTTCAGTCACAGCTGACTGCTTCTTATACACGCATATACATTTCTGGATGATCTGATATCGTCGTGTTGGTGTTGTTCCCAGATCATCATGAAAATGTTGTTCCAGGTTCAACATTGCAAGTGACCAATCACATTATTGTGACGTTATTCTTGTGCGCACCAACCCATTCGTGCATTTATGAACTTCCAATGTTGCAAGGACAATATCAATTCTGCTTAGCGTTTATTAAAGGGTTAGGTTTAGGTCCGTTGATCGGCGGACAAAGGCAGTTTCTCGAAGCTTAAGTACAGTTTTTTGTTTTATGCTGGTTTTTCCCGAAGTCGCAAAAGTATGACATCACAACATTCTGATTGGTCACTTGCAATGTTGATCCTGTAACAACCTTTAGTATGATGATCTGGGAACAACACCAACATGAGGATATCAGATCGTGCTACATTTCTCAACTGTTTAAGCTACACTCCTAGCCTATAGTTAGCATTTGGTGCTATCATGGGACGGTCATGAAGTGAATTCTTAACAAATCAATCAAATCTAATATATTGCTACTGTACTTGAGAAACTACAAGATTTTTTTTGTCTACATGTCTATTTATTCAAGACCGCCTCACTATCAAGACTGCAGACTAGATAGCTCTTTAGCACATTGGGCTTATTCAGACTTTAGACGTGCAGGACTGCTTGTTAGTATCGTGGAGTTAGCCTCTGTATTGGAATGTCTATCAAATGATTGTTCTCACCAAGAAAGAAGAGGAGTTAAAGGATGCGATGGAGATGGAGTAGAGAATTTGAGACTTCTTCAGAGCCTTGAGCTCCTTTTCTCTGTAGCCCAAAACCTGCTCCAGGAAGGCCTTCTCCCAGGCATAAAACTTCAAGATTTTTATCCCATTCAAGATCTCATTCATCAGTCTGATACGGCCATCCATGAACTTCATTTGAATCTCCTGTTGACCAGACAGAGGGGTTTTTACTCAGTATTGTTTGAAAAAGACCGCATGGAAAGCTGGAACTGAGGCACAGTGGATAGACAATTAGCAGACCACAGGATTCATGCATTTGTGAACATGGGTTTGACTCCCCTTATTACAGCTGTAGTAGTTTTCTCGAACATCACAGAACTTGTTTAATTCAGTAAGAATTTATTGCTTGTTACATTTTTGTGAATTTTATAACAAGGAAACAACAAAGAGCCAGGAATGCGGTCACTGCATTCAAGACTAAGTTCGATTAAACTGGCATACAAATTTACAGAAGCCTCTGTTGTCTTTCCAAAGAAATGAAAAATTATGCCTTTCTACTGCCCACCCTTTCCTGTCATTGTTTTTCAAGCATGTTATATGGACCAGACATCAAAAGGACAAGGGAGAATGCACCATCCAGGCCAAACACCCACACAGCTCTTCAGTCACTATCTAAACCAGCTGTGGTATCCCTGACCTGACGTGCCAGATGTCTGGGCTACTGGAACGAAAGTGTGAAGAATTCCTGTAACAGCTTTTACCTGCAGCTTGCTTCTTTTCTTTGCAATGAATCCATTGAGTGGAAAAATGAGAATGACAGTGGCAATTCCTGCCAGAGCTGACGGGCCAAGTTGCTGAGAAAAGGAGAAAGGATATGATTGTTTCAAGGTTTGTTTTTTTTTCTCTTACTCTGTTGGGCCTCATTTGTGCATGAATTGGATGCTTTGTAAAAACACTGCATTTCAACATACCTGCCAGAGGAAGAAGAGACAAAGCGCAATCTCAATCGGAGCCAGCCACACAGCATTAAAGTACACCACAAAGTCCATGAGCTTCTGAGTGTCTGCTGAAACCAGATTCACAATCTCGCCCACAGTGCAAGTCCTTCTGGCAGAGCTGTTTATCACCAAAGACTGGATTGCCAACAAAAGAGACAGCGTTGTTTACAGTGTAATTTAATATCCTCGTAAAGATTTCACACAATCATTCATCTTAGGTAAAACTGCTAATCACATACTCCAATCTGGAAGAAGATAAGGTTTTTGTTTGTGCCACTTGTGTCTGTCTCGGTTGGTGGCTTCATGTCCGTAGATATAGAGTGACTCACCTTCCTGTAAACCAAGCCCATGACAGCTGTCTTCACCCTCATTCCCACTGTGAAGCAAGTATACATGTACTGATGGTTGAAGAGGGACTGAAGGCAAGAGAGGAGGAACATTAGCGTGGCGTAGAAATAGCCCTTCCACAGTGGTGCATCTTCATCTCTCATGAAATCCAGCAGAAGACTATGGAGGAGGACAAAGAGATACTTAATCGCAATGTTTCAGATGGTTGCACATGTTCAATTTTGTCTTCCATCTCTGTATTAAGGATCTGTTTCTATATCTTTCCTGGAAAGTTGTGAATGATGCAAAGCAAAACAGGCACAGACAGGTTTTTACTCTTTTTACAGATTCAATCTGGTATTATCTGACTCTTTTCGTGTGCTTTTGCCAATGTCCTTGAGCGCTGCTGTGGCTGCTGGCTGACTGGCCGTCACAAAGTAGCCTAGGTTGCACAACAGAGCTCAGCTTGTGGCCAGGCTGCCCTCACACTTGGCCAGCGGCTCCCTTATTGTGGTCCAACTGCATTTCTGCCATTTAGAGCCTCCTCTCTCTCTCTTCATGTCCTCCTTACTGGAGCAAAGAGGGCTGTGGTCTCGTCTACTTTTCTTGCTCACAGTTCTATGACCGTAATTAACACTTCCACTGCTTCTGTGCTTTGCATCAACAACAACATTCCAGTCTGACTGGTGGGATGGTGAGGCGGGTGGCGGGTCGGCCATGACCTGTTTTCACTGCTGCCAGCTTCTGTTGTTGTTTGGCAGTTGTCATAAATCACCAAATCCCTTAACGCTATTTATCTGTCTATCTCTATATTTAAAGAGATATTTTAGACGGTCGTATTTTTGTCTGCTGTTTCTTGAATTTTCCCAGCAGTAAAACAATAAAACTTTATTTTACCCTAGCCTGGTCTGCAGTGCATCCAGGTAATTTCAGTCGGAGCTGAGGTTTGGAAAGGTCTGGCTGGAGCTTTCCTTAATACAGTACACTCAATGCCATTTGGTTTGTGGGACACTGAGCAGTGAAAAAGCTATATTTGGGAACTCAACAACAGTATCTCATTCCAAATATAACGGCACAGTTTCTTGCACTAAGTAAACCTCTTTCTATCAGACTAGACTACTTCATTTCTATCTTTATGCTAAATCGTCACAACATTTGTGGATTATATAAATGAGAGAACTGCTATCTAAGGGATTTTCAGCAATGGAAAAAAATACTCATGGGCTTCATGGTACTGGCTGAGGTACACTTAATATTTGCACATATTGGCAACTCACACTACATCTACTTAAAGCCACATGTCTTTCATAAAAGCAGAATTTGAGGTTCTGGTGCACTCTTACCTTAGCACCTGAGGGATGGCGAACATGAATGCATCATGGAATATGATACACAGAGTACCAGTCAGGAAGTACGGGCCGAATTTGCGTGCCAGTGTTCTGAGGAGGAAGAAGCCAGAGCTTTGCTCCTTTTGCAACTTCCTGAGGAGCTGAGCCTGCTCTGGCAGTCGGCTTCCCAGCGCCACACCTGATGCTAAGGCTTTCTCCTGCCTAAAAAAGCAAAGACATGGTCACAGTTACAGACATCTATGTTAGAGGTGCACCAACATGCTGCTGTCTTTCAAGTCTCCAATGTAAAACTCTAAAAAAAGCACTTGTTTTTCGTGCCATCGCTGAATTTGTTGGCAGCTTAGAAAAGCATTATTTGCTGAAATAATTATTAGACTTAACAACTGCTTTCAAAGCACTGGATTGTGTTAACAAGCCTTGGAAATGGCACAGAGTCTCTAGTCTTGACATTATGGTATTGTATTGTCCTCAAATGACTCTCTTTGGGCCTATTTTTACCCTAAATGCCTGTGGTGATGAGACATCCCAAGTTTTAATTTACCACAGTTACAGCTCTGCTCTGCTCGGGTCATTAATTCGACCAGCCCCATGTTGAAGTTTGACCACATTGCAATAAAATGGAACTGATTTTTGGCTATGACAATAAGGAGAGGAGTACAGGGGATCACAGGCCTATGTCAAAATAGCAAGACACGTGCATTTCCTGCACATGTCGTGTCCTGTCTTTTGTGCTGCAGATTCATGCACCAACTGCTGCCTGATACATATCAAACATTAAACAGCTGAAGATGTGGTTCTTTAAAGGAGTATGCTGACATTTTACATGCTTCTGATGTGGAGAACTATGTAAAAGCAGATGCTTTCTAAAATCTAGCAAATAAAGGTGATGATCCCAATAAAGACGTGGTTACCTAAGGTTAGGATTTAAATAAGAGTTTTCAACAGAAAGTCAGACTTGCAGTTTGAGGACTTGAAAGATGACTGTTTATCAGGTTGACACATAAATAATGCTATTGGTTCCAGTACTGTAACAGATTTTGTTATAGATTTTGCATCCACTAGTACACGAGAGTCCACTAGGGTACGAATGATGTAAGTTTCATCAGCAGCAGCTGTATGTGAGGCTCAGCACGGCTGTTATTGTACCCTCCAATTTGCGGTGACCCCACAGACTTGTCCACCAACTGCACATGCTTCCCCCGAGCAGACTCCAAGTGGACTAGAAAGTAGTATAATGAGAACAATTATGTGTTTGTGGTGTCTGCAGATGTTTGTAGACGTGTCTTAAAGGAGCGTAATCCCAGCCATACTAGAGAGGTATACAGATGCATATGCAAAGTGCATTGCAGTACTACTGTAAATACCCAAAGTACCAAATAAAATTGAACAAATTTAAATAATTCTCACTTTTGAAGTTTGGCACATTCAGCTGTCCAGTCCTGTTCCAGATCTGAGATGATCTTTTGTGATCTGTCTTCCTCCCTTAGCGTCCACAGATCCCCTGCTTCCAGTGGGTTGCGATATCCTTTTACGACAAGTCTGAGGAAGAAACACGGGAAATGATTCAAACAGAATAAACATATTATTGTAAACAAGCACAAACTGTTGTTGCAGTGAGTCAACCCGATGCCTAAAAATGAAAGGGTTTTAAAGAACCATCTTACCCAGTGAACCACCAGAAGAGGATCTTTGACAGGAAAGAGGCATCTTTCACAGGACAGGGATTCTGCAACAGATTAAAGACCAGACTCACTGTTGTTTTCGCAGTAAATCTCTCACCACTTGAGGGTTTTTGAGAAATACACATCCTGACAGAGTCCGTCGGTTGATGGTTGAATGGTGCACTTGTGCGGGCTGTGTTCAAGAATGCTAATGTGCGCAAACAACACTGCACACTCAGGTGGTCCAGTCTGAGGAGCAAAGGCCACGAACTCCCACAGAACAGCACAAATAGTGCTCAGTGTTAGCGCAGGGTGAATATGACGTTTTGAGGTCTGCTGCAGACGGAGTGGAAATGTGTCATCACAAACTATAACAAGTGGATAAACACGCAGAAAAACAGAGAGTTTGTCCCGTCACGCAAACTTTATGGCATCTCCTCCACCCTGCCACCCCCTCACTGGGGTGTTTGCTCTCATCATTACCAGTGCTCTTACTCTCTGTCTCCCCTCTTCCTCTCTTCCTGTGAGTAACTCTAACCAGAGCGTGCGGCAGAGCAACGGAGGAGGTGGAGGAAAATGGGTGTGTCCACCACGCCAGACTGTGGCTTCTGCACCCTCAACCTCCTTGCTACTTGCCAGCATTTTCTTAGGGGACTTTTCCAGCTATTTCAATTGTTTACCACTGCGGAAATATTACATCATATGTCTGTTTGATAAGTTAGAGGCTCATTTTCATTCACCTGTGAGTTACCCCTAATCAGCATATTATTCTGAGCTCAACAACGTTTTACCAAGCTCATGTTTGATGGGGTAGTGAGATCTGTATTAAGTAATTGCTTTTCTGTTGTGCGGTCACAGACTCTTAGCAGTGGTCTCGATGTTATCTCACAAAGTGAGTGAGCAGTACTGAAGGTATGCAGACACACAGGCACACACACACACAGTCATTCACACTCCTCTCACAGGAAGCCAAAGTGGACATGTGAGAGTGAAAGGAAGGAGGATGTGAATCACATCATTTCCTCCAAAAGTAAAAAGTGTCTTCACAACAAAAGCGGAAAACCACAGGACAGCCACTCCGGCATTTTTCGTTCCTAGGTAATCATAGAGGATGTTCTTGACGGAAGCGGTTTACATTCTCCTCTGCCTACCTTTTCTGAGATGATTTTTCCCTCTGGAGGCTGGTCAGCAAAACAGCACAGGAATAGCTGGGCCAACTGGATTGTGAAGTAGGAGAAGAAGGCGAGGTATCGTACAATATCAGAAGCAATGCCCTGTGGAATAAATAAATAGGAAAAGCAATGAAAAGGCAGCTGATAATGTCAGAATGCTGCAGTTAAAGTTCTTTGAGTTTACTGGTTTCAAGCAAGTTTTGCAATTTAGACATTTATTTTAAACTAGGGACACAATTAATTGGCTTTGCGGACGAGCTCGTGCCACAAAAAAAAAATAACACCGCTCCAACATGACGAGGGTTTTCATTTGGATCAAAATGTATTTTGGTTGTTTCATCTCTTTCAACATTACTTAACAAATCACACAACATCCTGGCTGTGGTACAATGGATCATTTGTCACCACTGTGGTTTTGTGTGCAGTTTCACAACAGCACAAAATTCATTATATAGCTTTTATATAGCTTTTCCTTTGAGCGCAAGCCGTATAGCGGAGGATGGTTTCTGCACCGGGATCACAGACACAATAAAGAGTATTTTGGACCTTTAAGCCAAATCAGGGTGAAAACCCAGAGTCTTTAATGGTGTGCTTTTTATAAATGAAACAACAGTTAAATTTGTCTCGCAGTCACGCTAAGAGCCCGTATCTGTAAACAGGGAAATTGTGGTTTCACAAACCAGCACCCTTACTTTCAATCAAGGGAGCAGCTGCAATATTAACCACTCAGAGACTTTTGTGAATTGTAGGACTCGCATGTTATTCTTGACATATAGAAACTTTGGGCTCTGGCACAGGCTCTGTTTACAACTGGGTCAGAGCCACTGCCACAGGCTGTGTGCTGTGTATGTGCAGCAGTATGGCTATGCATAAGAGTTGGAGCCATGGTAAACAGTAAAATGATTTTCTCTGAAAAGTGTGGTGCCGTGCCCAGAAAGGCGATATGAAGAAGCCAAACGGATCCGGCCACACTGTGAAAAACAGGGTCAGGATGGTCGGAGAGCGGGTGGGAAAAATGTAGGTCATGCAGCTAAGAATGACCAAGGGTCCGCAAACATGAACTCCGTCAACTTGAGCTGTCAACGCTGCAATTTGAAATGTACACATTCTTCGTAAACATTTAGAATACATCTCAGCGCTATATACAGTCCACACTGAATAAAACTGCTGAGCTGTGCAGCCTCCGCTTCTTTTATAGCTCATCACAGCAAAAGAAAACGTCTTACTGTTTGTATTTTGTCATGCAACAGTACTGATGTGATGACCGCTATAGTAAAACCCTCAGAAAACAAATGCTGGCCAGGATAACTGGGAACAAAATGGCATTTTTAATTAATGAACCGACTTAAAATTACAGACATTGAAATATACCAGTCAAAAAAACACTAAAAATATTTTGTTTGCAATTTTGAAACTGTTAAACAGATCTATAATGTCACTATTCATTGCCTAAATCTTTCCTTTCTTTGGTTTTACTTCTGAGATCTAGTCCAATTTTTATTTACCGATGGGATCCTGGAAATTCCTCACTACTTCTGTGCAACTGCATGAGTATTAAATTCATATTTGTACATTCTAGGAAAGAGCACATTCAGTTTCCTTCCCAAGTTGGTTGAGAGGAGTGATATCTCTTGCGGCTGTATGCTTGATACCTAGCTTCACTATTTAGCATAAAAACAAAATCTGTCTCAGTAGCTGACACATTACATTTAATTTTTGTAATCAGTTTACTGTCTTTGTGGTAGACTAAGCCAATTACTCTACCAGGAATTATAACTTCCTTTGTTTTATGAGTTTTAGGGGAGTTGCCTGCAAATCTGAAACTTTAAATGCCAGTCTTGACGTATAATACCTTCTAGCTGGCAGCAACAACAGTTTTTGGAGGAGAGGATGTGGTAAAAAGCCTAAAGTGATTAACCAAATTTAATATGTAGATATGGTTCATCATAAACTAGAAATATGGTATGGAGGATATAGAATGAATTTATGAGTGGTTTCATGTGTGCACCGTTCACGTGTCCACATGTGTGAAATGAAAACATCTGCGTGTAAATCATATATGGCTTTACATTATGTGTGAATGCATAGATTTCCATCTGGCTGTGTTTACAGCAGTGTAGGCCCGTAAACACAGCGCTGACGTTCCTCTGGTCTGACCCTGGGCTGCCATGTCTCACCAGCATTTATCCCAGGCCCATCATTACTCTCCCCCAAACAGTATGGGAATGTCACACTGAGAAACGATAAAACAGAAATATGGATTTGTGTGTGTTTTTATGGAAATGCAAATGCGACTGCCCCACGGCTGCGTGAGCAAAAATACAAACCTACCCCCATACAACAATGATTGCTGTGTTTGACAGGAGACACAGGAAGAAAAGGAAACCCTAAACACACACAGGCTTGACCAGAATTGGCAGTGTCATCCTCCAACACATTGTGTTAACTTTGGGCTACCTTGGTTAAAATTGGGGGATAGAATAGAAATTCTTTTCTGACACAGGGTACAGCTCAAGCTGTGCTGCTGGAGTCTCGCGTCTAGACTATGGGTAGGAGCACAGCTGATTAGATACCTCTTCACGGTGTTTAGACACGGCAGGTTCACAAAGTTCAGACTGGGCACGCTAACAAATTCACTTTGGCATGAGCCTATTTTTGATTTCAGTCTTTTTGGATGCAAGATGATATCGTTTATGTTAAAGGGTACATTTATTTTTATATTAATTAACAGGCTAACCACATACCTCATCCATGGCTAGCTGGATCTTTGCTCTTAGAGGCACCAGAGCACAAACAACTGCCAAGACCCAGAACAGGAAGAGGAATATAGAGGAACGACAGCCTCTTATTCTTTCCAACTGGATGATGCACATGGCCAGGATCTAGAAAGAGAGACAGAAAGACTTTAATTTAACAGTTAACATGTGTGGTTCTTGCAACACAGGACAGGAAACAACTCTGTCCCTGAGAGCACGAGAGAGAAGAGAGCCAAACTCCAGTCTGTGATGCCACGTTGATACTGCCTGAAATGACTTCACGGACAAAAGGACCAGGAGGAATCAGCTTTTGTAGAGCACAACAATGTTTTTCAGTCTCTGGGAAACTCAGATTTCATAGTCTGTGTACAGTCATGTCAACTGCTTTCTAATTGGCATTGTGTCTATAGATTGCATTATAAATTTAAAAACAGAGATCTTCCAAAAGGCTTTCTTTTGACTCTAAATGCCTCTGGATTTATGTCTATATGAAGACTTCAGTTTATTTGAATATTCGGATATTCTGCAGAAATCCAAAGAAAGTGATATTTATGCTCATCGTTTCTCACCTAACCAACAATGAGCCAAACTAGTTAACAGCTAACAGCTTAGAAATCAGTACAATAACTTCACAATCCACTAACAAATGCAGTGCAAACTTCATATAGCAACAAAACAAATTGCAAAAAATGCTGACAAACGTTGAAGTTAACTACGGTTAACATTTTACACGACATTTAATTCATGGAAAAACCTTCACTTGATGCAGGGGAATAAAACTGCCAACAAGCTGTTTTTCCTGGTTAATATTAACAAATGCTATCTTGCTTACTAAAACAAATGCATGACCCGAGGATGCTGACAGACGATCTTTTAATGGCTGCATGTGTCACCGGATGCCACTCGTGGAACCACAGAACCTTTTTCTCTTCTATTAGCTGCAACTGTCAGTGCGAGTGTTTTCCACAGAGCACAGATTTCATGTGATCTAATGTAATGTGGTCAATGGTTTTAAAAAAGCAGCCCTGATTCTGGGAATTCCCTGGCTGCAGACACGAATATGACTTGGCTTTTTTCTCTTTATAAAAATGACACATGTACGCCGCATGCCACACTGTCCTATATACTTTCCTGTTTTCTCCAAAAAACAAACAAACAAACAAGGGAAAAAAAGACTAATTTGGTTTAGACATGCTGGCTATCTGTCTGTGCTCAGAGGAGGCACGCATCGGCTTGTGAACCTCTGTAATTGGCCCCTCACCGAGTGGTTGGCCAAGTGAGACGTCACTTCACCGTGCCAGCTCATCACCAAGTGGGGAGAAAGCGGATTTAGGTTTCATAATGAGCACTCACATTGGTTACCCCGGGACGAGCCGCAGTGCTGTCCTGTTATAAACTGCTGGTCTGTCAGTTATGTAACTTTTTTTTTTTTGCATCAACAACCTGAAGCACTTTGTGTAAATCCAGTGAATATCTTTGTGCTAATATAAACAACATTCTTGCTGCAGTGATGATGAAACTTTGATTTGATTTGATTTCATTTGTTCATTCATTTTCCCCAACACATTTGATGCTCACCAGCCCATCAGGGAGAGAGAATATAAATAGTGTTACAGTCACACATATGGGGAATTTAGAGTCTCTGGTCTACCTGACTTGAATGTGTTTGGGAAGTTGGAGGGAAAGCCATAGATACAGTAAAGAGGGGATGTGAACAACATGCCAACTCAAAACACACAAATGTCAAAGAATCTTGTGTGCTTTAGGACCGAAGCTATTCTAATTAGCAATACTTTAGTTAACTGAATAGCTTCTTTAATAGTTTTCAATGGAATTTTATTCTGCGTTAAATGCATATTTGTTTTCTGCACATAAAATCAGCAACACTGGCCTGATTTATTCATTCACTGCTTTATATACATAGCATAGCAGTGCTGTTAGCAAAAGATTTTGAGCCTATTAATGCTTGTGGTTGCACGCACCTGAGCAGTGCCAGTCCAGCCCTCTCTTAACTCAATTTTGTGGTCTTAGCCAACTAAACACTTTAGAGATTTAAGATTATCGTCAAATGAAATTTAAGAAAAATAGGACATTTTTATGCCACAGTTAATCTTCCAGTTACATAACAATAGATTAAAGTGTCAGTGAATGGTAAAAATGGATTTGTGGGACAGCCCAACATGATATAAAGATTGAACAAATTGAACAAAAGTCAATAACTTCAACTGTTATTTAATACACTTTTAGAAGTATTTTCCTCTGCTGCATATGGGAACAATATTCATAACTATGTTAAACTAGATATTGCTTGTGATCATAAAGATAAAATAGTTAGCTAAAAGATGCTAAAATGCTACAGTTTAGCGATAATTAGTTGATTAACACTGGGGATGAATCAATATAAATGAATGTATTTCATAGGTTAATTAGACCTATTAGTCAGTTCATCTAATTGACTGCTGGAGGAGTTAAGTAGGACTACTTAACACCATATTTATTAGGCACACTCTATGTTAGTGTGCTGTACCAAGCCCATGGGAAAAACCTTCTTTTTTAAAATTCTTTTGCTCCTAAACACATAAGATCACATCAGCCCCAGTCCAAACCTTAACATCAAACTGGCCTTAGGTCAGCGTACGAGAGGAAGGTCGCTCTTATTCCTAGCTTTCCGCTCTGTCTTGCCACCATATTGCTGCAAACCATAAGCCCATCTGTTTGTAGGAGTCAGTGGGTGGAACTAACTTCATCACTAGGCCTGAATCAAACTCCGACCTTATAATTACATGGGAAGTGTGCAGTGCTGGGGATGGAATAGGAGCTTTACGTCATGGCATTACTGATTATAGCCGGTGTCATGTGCGCACTTTACATCCGTACTGACCACGATTCATTCGTGGGCTGACTGACTTGGGCGAAAGCGTTCCCATACACTAACTTGAGTTGAAGGGCAACAAAACAAACTGGTCAGAGCAACAAGAGCACAGTGTTCCTTTCCCGCACCCAGGGACTGGTTGGTGGTATGTGGCTAGAATCAACATCTAGAAAATTATATCCTTTAATAAAGATAAGTCTGGCACATAGATTAAAAGATTGGAGACATGTTCTTAATGTGATTTAGGAGTTTGTTGTCTGCCCCCCCACCCTCTTCCCCGGTGTGAGAAATTAGATATTCCAAATAAGGGACCTTTTTTGAGATGTATCCTTTTGATACAAGAGACGTCTCTGTGTATTTTTAACACAAACACGTGCTGGTATTTACTCAAGAGTCTGAAAAGACCACAGGTGGGTAAAGCTGTCTGACTTGGAGAGTGAGACTGAGCAGAACCTGTATGAGGCTACAGAGAGAGAGAGCTTTGTACATAAACTGTGTGGGTCGTATACAACAACTTTATAAGCTCACAGAACCCTTCCCATCTGGGCTCTGCACCCTTGCATAGCATTGTACTTTCTATCACTCTTGCTCAGGATAAACAGCATTTTAAACTTGCCATGCCACCCATGCTGAGCTGTACTCCTCTTCTCCTTTGCCTTCTCATCCAAGTTAAGTATCATTTAAGATGTACTGAAAATGAGTGGGATCGATGTTCTCAGAAACATTCAGGGACTTTTCTATCAACAAAGGCTAACACATTTCTCTGATTGCACGCTGGGCCTTATTTTCTATAAATAACCTTCTACCGCTAGACACCGCTGTGATCTGGGTCGTGGAGGCCAGTATGGTTTGCTTCGAGATGTTTTGAGGGAAGATACAAACAACATTTGTAAAGATTAAAGATCTCTTCCAGACTACGTACATCTGCATATGTCTTGCACTGATTCAGATCTAAACATTTGAGTCAAAGCTTTTTGTTTTGGGTTTTTTGGGATTTTGGGTTTGGTTTATACCCAACCGAGGATTCTTGTTGCTACGGTATCCGGAGGGCTATTTTGTCTTTTATCTTTTCTTCTTCTTTGCTAAGGCGTTGCAGTTGAACCCATTGAACTTAAATACAGTTGTGGTCAGAAGAATTGTGCTCAGAGAAGCATCTGGCATCTAAACTTCCAATCCAACAGCACACCTGTAGGCTATATAAAGACCGAATCTTCCTGTGTAATTAGGGTTAACACAGACTACAATTGTGTGTCATCACCTTTGTATTTGCTGGATTTGTGTGTTTTTGTTTTAAAGACAGACCACAAAGTTGGAAGACAGTCATATGGACTTAATTGGGATTGAAGCCATGCCATTGTCAATGTTCTTTGCCACTAAGCAGCTCATTTGAATTCTAATACATAATTGACCAATCATCATGATGATGTGTCAGATACAAACAGTACATACCTTGGAAACAGTATACACTAGATCATCACCTATAAGAAATATGATGGTTTATGCAGTGTTTTTTCATTATGTAGTGTATACTGTTTCCAAGGTATATACTCTGACACATTATATTCAGTCATATTCTTGCAGATTTTATATCCATAATGTAAAAAACAACGCATGTAGACTCACAGAAGCAAGAAAATTAAAGAGGAAGGGTCCAAACTGGGAAAGGGGAAGTCAGAGGGGATGAACTTCCTCTGGTGTCTCATGAGCTCAGCTGAGAGGAAATCACAGATGGAAACATGAAGCAATTCCCATTTTTTTCAGTGTCAGTTGTAGATATTTTGTAAAAGAGGGATCCAGGCTACAAAATATCTGATTCATTATATTTGGTTTATTTGGCCACTGCCAAAGTACCTAACAGTCACACTTTCATTGCATTGGAACTTTGCACGTACATATGCAGTTACATTGACTCCACATGAAACAGTAAGTGATGTCATTATATAAGTGCTTTGCAGACCGATGAGTGATTGTCAAATACAAGCAGGTTACTGTGATATTTGCATTGCCTGCTACACCATAAATCTAGCTATAGTTCTGCATCTTTGCGCCTCAGTGTTTGACTAGCATACTGTATATTTGCACAGTGACATGTGAGCCAGCAGGACACAAGTTGAAATATTTCCCAAACATCTCTGTTAGCTAAAGCTACTCTGAATGAAGAACAAATGTCAGATCTACAAATCAACGGTGCATCTATATATAGAAATTATGGACAGCTGATGCACAATTAGATGATTGCTTTGCAGTAATATTAAAGTTGTTGTCTGTGTTTAATAACTGTGTTTAAAAACTTGCATTGTAGCTCTTGCTTTTTTATTCTTAAAGGATTTGTTTTCAACACTGTGCCTTAATGTTATCACTCCCATTCTGACGACATGTAGTTTCCCCCCTTAGTACAAACACTAAGAACACAGTGCAGTGCTTTGGCTAAATAAGGAATTGATAAACACACCTTGCTCCTATCCTTGATGTTCCAAATGTCATTCAAGTTCTAAAGTGTGCGTAACCTTTTCCAGGTCAATAAAACATTAAATTAAAACAACTGGAGTTTGATTTGGATAGATGTGTACATGTGTGAGAAAAAAGAGCCACAGTATTTACCACAGTCATGCTGCGAATAATAGGGCTGAGCAGAAAGACCATGTGGTGTTGGATATCCTGGCTCCTCTCCAACAGGATGTAGAAGAACTCCACAAAGCCAAATGAAGCCAGCAGGAAACCCAACACCTGAACAGAGCAGAGAGTAAGAGGAGAATGAGTCGAGAAGCTAAGAACAAAAATAAACAAAACAAAAAAACCCAACACAAACCTAGCAAATGTTTCGACTTTTTTTCTTAAAAAACGTAAACAATAAACTGAAGACTGGCCAGCATTTAAAATGATGTCTCACCATCTTGGCAGAGCAGAGACAGGACATTTGAATGTGTCCGCGGTCATGGCAGTAGAGATGAAGACAGTAGAAAGGGGCCAGCAACCACAGATAGATACAGGGGACCCACACCAGCACTGTGTTCTGGAAACACTGGGTTAGGTCTGGGTTGGCTGTGTACCATGTACGGTTCCAGTCCTGCAGCAGAGAGAAAACAAGAAGTTCAAAAGTTCAGATCGAAAGAATATGCTTAAAAGCCAGAAACCGAGGTCAAACGGTGCGATTATATTCATCATCTGACAGACTAAGCAGGCGGGACCAAGTGGCAAAAATCCCAACTTGGTGCAGGTCCTACGTTTCATCCATCAATGCAGTGAGAGCGAAACCACAGCAGGTCAACAGAAAACGTATCTGTGCTCAGTCCTGAGAGAGTGCGAGCTGGAAAAGGCCTCCTTTCCCAAAAAAGCTGAGTCAGTATTTGAATGTTTTATTTTTTTTCCCCCTCACCACATCTCTGGCTTCTTTCCCAATTTGAGTAGGACAATATAACTGTCAACAAATCAAACGATGAGGTCAAGAACTACAGTAATAATGAAGCCCATAAACTATAAAAGTTTGTGCAGACGAGGTGTGTTGAGCAAATGCTGCCAAAATGTTGAGATTACGTAACAGTAGCACAACCAAGATAGTCTGTCTATCGTTAAAAAAAGATACTTGGGGCTAAATGGCTTGTTGTTGTCAAGCTTCCCTTGTTTATCACCTCGCTGCCCTAATGAGGGGCAGGGTGTCTGGCTGTGCTAACAACACTGCCCCGAGGAGTCACCACAGGAAGTGGTTTTAAAGCTTCTAGCATGGCACATATGTCTGGCTCGGCTGGTAGAAGTCCAACTGGGATAAAGTAAAGTGGCCAAAATTGGTGGCAGCTGCCAAATTATTATGTAACAACCGTCTGTCCACACACAGGCTTTTGAGTGAAGCCCGGCAGGTGAGACATTGGACAGACTGACGCTGTCGTTTCTGGTAACATGCCTGGGCAGCTGTGATTAATTCAAGTTTACCATCAGTCAATACTGTTTACTGCCACATGGGTCTGAATCATGATCTGACTGTCAGGCTCTTCAGTTTCTCTTTCAGTTGCTAGCAATTATAATGATACACTTCTTTGGCTGCCTCGCCTTAAAAGTCTGATTCTCACGTACAGCTTCACTACATATCTGGTTAAGGTTATGCAACGAGTGCATGATTTTGCACCTATGGTATAACAGCGGCTTCTGTGAGGTTTGGCATATCAAAATCCATTTAAGTGAAAAACTGCTTGAGAAGGAGCGAGTGGGTGGCTACTTTCACAGACCTGTCTGAGTTCTGTGGTCAGTGGCAGGTAGATGAGCAGCGCACTTTTATGATGACATCCAACCCGTCAAAGCCTCTCTGCGCTCTTTCTTGTGCTTTTTGCTTGTTTCTGACCCTTGGCTGAAATGGTGTCCGGTAGATGCCAATAGTGTCTATTTTTACCTGACAAAGTGATTTGAGAGTGGAGAACAGAGACACTCACTGTCCTCTGAATCTGCTCATTGTTGCTTTTTACATCCCCTTTATTTCAGAAACCAATTCAGCGTGTTGCAATCCCCTTGAGTTTTGAGGAACTGTTAGAGGATTACCTATTGTGAGTATGTGACGTGTATAAACTATAGAGACTGTAATTTAAGGGAGCGTTGATCACTCCCCTGTCTGTCTCACTTTGGCCTGTTGTTCAAATTATAGATTAGGTTGATCTAAAAAGAAAGACGCTAAACACAATCCTAGCTCCTAAATTGGCCCCTTTCAAATTTGTCCTAAAACCTTTCAGGTCAGGTGTTGCTGGAACACATGGCTGAGCTGGACGTTACAATTTCGGTTTTAGATCCATATAAATCTGCATTGCTGCCCCAAGGCTGTGACCAGTGAGTCAGCAATGATGTCATTTCCAAAACATGTAAAAAGGTCCGTGTAGTTAATAGCAATAGATATTTGTGGCCAGCAGAAGACAGAAACATCTGTTAAAACATCCCGTAAGAACAGCACATCTGTGTTTTGAGGTTTCATGGCAGCGAGGGCTGCGCAAAATACAGTAACACGCTTTCACTTTCCCAACAGTGTTTGATGGCAGTTGTTTTGAGGTTTTGCAGGAGCAGAAACAGAGAACGAGAAGTAACGAGAACCAGAAACCGAGTGAAAGAGGAAGGACGAGGGTTGAAAAAGTCAAGTTGGGAATGAGTGCATTTAATAATCCTGGCATTCCAGTTGGATTACAGCCGTTCCTTTTATTTTAGAGCCGGGATTTAGAGTGTGGAGTCTTGCAAACATGCAAGACTAAAAACCTTTTCCAGTTAGAGCAGCAGACTCACTGTGGTGCATTTCATCCAATCAGCATCTCGTTGTTATGAATTATGCCGCAGGATGACAATAAACATACAACTGTGGTATTCATCAAAGGTAAAGGCTGGCGTTCAGAGAAGCTTTAGATTAGAATTAGTAATACTGGCTGCGAATACTGAGAAGGTAAATGTATGTGGGTTTTCTCCCTAAACACACAAAATTAGTATTACTCATTTGATTTATTTATTAGTGCCAGTAATCCTTCTAATCCCAATGAACAACAGGTATCCAAGGACAAAATGCTAATCTGGCTAATGCTAATGGCACTGATCATTTAAATAATTAGATTAAAAAAAGTTTAGGAGAGTTTCACCAAGAATTATACCAGTGTGTTTATACACCAACACTTCTCTAAACAAATGCTAATACTCATAATATTATCTGCCAAAATAACAAAAATATTTCATATTTAGCAATTCATAGACAACAACGAGCTGAAATTAACAGACATCTTTGCAGGAATAAGCAGGGATTAAAAAGACATACCTCACTGTTTAAAAGTGACCTTGGCTGAAAAAGCCACACACTCAGTAATACGATGTGATTCCAGGGTCAGTGAACACATCATAAACTCACCCACAGAGGGTCCAGGCCACTGAGTCTGCAAAAGGCATCCATCCACTCGTTGGCTCCTTCCTCCCTGTTGCTCCACTTGTTGGGCTCGATCAGCACTGCTCCTCACAATGGGTAGCACAGACTCTCTGCAACAGCACCGGTGGGTGTATGTATGTGTGACGGGGGGGGAGAGACACTGAGCCCTAAAAGACTAATGGTTGTGTTTCTTGGGTTTAGCCGGTCCTCGCTTGTCTGTCTGTGTGGTACGCTGTGTTTATTAGTGTGTGTGTCTGTTTGAGTGTGTGACCTTTCCTGCTCTTTAATAAAAACTTCTCTCAATGAAACCCTGTTTCTGTCTGCCTCGCTGTTTGAACTGGTGCTGCCCTGAGATTCTGTGTCTTTCTGAGTCTCACTCAGTCTGCCTGCTGTTTATGAGTGTGTCTCCTTGTTGGGTGGGTGGAAATATTTCTCTCTCTCTCTCTCTCTCTCTTGCTCTCTCACACTCTCCCTCTTTCTCTCCCTCATTTACTCACACCCCTATTTTCTCTCCCACATCTTCTGGATTTTGATCAAAACACCACAGCTACTCCCCTCAGTGGGATGACAGCTCCACACCCAGACACACTCCTCCCAGCTTCACTCAGTGCCCCTCACCTCCTGCCTTGCTCCCTCTTTTCCCCTCTTTCCCCACATCCCAAACAGCCAGTTGTCTGACCACAAAGTGTCTGTTTGTGCATAGACATACCTTGTAAACTGAGACTAGCCACACTCAGATAAATACCATGCTTATAAGATCTCCACTTAGCACAAATCCAAGATATTAGCAGTGAAGATTTTCTTACATAAGTTCACCAAGCCTAGGTAGCACCAACTTATAGCGTATGTGTATTTGAAATGTTCTATGTTTTAGTCTAAACACTGTTTTTGTGGAACTATCTTGGTATTACAAAGCATCACATGCACTTCCAAGTATTGCACAAATTGCTGATATGGTCAGAATATAATATATTTGGTTAATTAGTCATCTTCCTGAACTAAAACATGCGCTGTTAGTGGAAAATGTGACATCATCATGCTGAATAAGATGGGGGTTACATTTTAGTAAATCTGTGTCCTTTTCGTCTGTGAAAAAACTGAAAGACGAGAGGGGGACTTGGTTGCTTGTGTTATTGTCACTAGTTTGTTAAGGAATAGGTGCAAATACTTAAATGCAGCACATCTGTAATGTGAAACTGGGGCAAAATCTGACTTAAAAAAAAGCTTTTATATAATTGAAAAGTGCAAAAACAAGAGCAAGTGGTCTCAAAGCTGTTTGTAGTCTGCTGAAAAGCATCACGAAATGGCGTGATGCTGGTTAGTCCGGGTAATACACAAGGGAAAACTTCAGCACAGCAGCTGCGCAGGAAAGTATGACACTGTCTTGACTGGGACTAACACCACCGGCATCATCACCACAAAGAAGAAACATGGAAAGTTCGGCAGAGAGGCAGACCACCACCAGGCCCTGTGTCTCGCCATGTGCAAATATGAGATTATTATTCTTTTAAAAGTGACTCATCACTTTATGCTTCTCCTCCATGCAATCAAGAGCTTTTTATTCAGCACTTCAGTTAGCCTCTACTGCAAAATGTTATGCAACATGACATGCAAATTCATTTGACAGTGATGCTTTTTGGTTTCAAAGTTGTTTCATGGAGCAAATAGAGAAGACACCAAGAGGGAGTCTGGAACTGTAATTGTGGTTAAAAAGACTGGTTTGCAATAAATATTTTGTGTTAGGTTTTTTTTTAAGGTGTGGTCAGAGGGTTAGAAAGTTCATATTTTCCCTAAAGCTTACCCTGCTGACTTCAACAGTAACCAATAAGCATTAAGAGAAAATGAATTAGTGTAACAATACTTAATGTAGCTGACTGTCAGATCTAAACTTTCACGGTCTAACCGAGTGTTGTGTTATGTCTCAGTCCTAAAGCATGAGTGGAGAGTTGCTGCTACCAAGAAATGGTCCGAAACACCACAGGCAGTGTATCACAGCCAATGAAGTGGGTGGTGTGTGTACGTGACTGTAGCTGCTGAAAGTGCACCTTTTGTCCCAAATAATACCTCAGGTCCAAACATTGAGAAAAAAAGAGATTTGGCATGTGCTCCCTTTTTGTTTTAACTCACATAACTGAGGCTTGATTCTCTGTGGCCGAGTGCGTTTGTGTTTTCTAATCAGCAGTAGAAAGATGACAACATCGAGTAAATGGCTTCAGAAGCGTGTGAGAAATCTTCCCAAAAGGCGGCTCTGCATTGCGCTGTTTATGTTTACTTGATCTAGCCTGAAGTTTCTGTGTTATGCTCCTCTAAATGGATCGTAAAAAAGCTTGTTAGATTGGCCAGAGATACACTTTAATATCCTTTCATGGGTCAAGAATAACCTTCACTGCAGCCTCTCAACCGAGTTCTCAGCTGATCATTCCCAGACAGGAGCTTGAGGTTGGGTTTTGCAATTCGTGGAGAAAAAGGAGCACAAAAACAACACACACATGCAGAACTGTGCACATGCAGTGAAGAGCAAGCGCTGTGCAAACTGTTGTTACAGACCCAAATGCAAACATATGCACGTCTGGCCTGTAAATGCGACCCAAATGAGCTTCGTGTCAGTCGATGGCCAGACTGCAGACTGTTTATACCGATGAGGAGAGAGAAAGCACCCAGCGTGGACCCAATGGGACGCTAGAACTGGAGCAGGGCCACTTGTGGTCATGGCATGTAGTAGTAGTAATGTGGACCTGGCAGGCTGGATGCAGAGGGTGGCTGCGGAGGTGGCAGTGCCCCAGCCAACTCGTGGTTGTGTGGTGGTTAACCAGTCTAGGTCACCTACACTTCCTCTGGCCTCTCTCTCTGGGAGGAAAACAGTCTAGTCAAAATAATGGTGTCATTTTGGCTTTTTACGTTTGAGCAAGGCAAGACAAATTTAGCAACAGCAAAGTGAAAAGAGGAGACTTAAACAGATTATGAAACAAGTGAACAAAATATCTGTTATGTGTGTGTGGTTTTTTTTCTTAGCTCTTAAATAAAGAGTCTTAAATGAGTGGCACTGCTCCACTGCAGCCCGTAAATTCAGATGTGTCAGCCTACGCAAGCAATTAGACCTGGGCTCTGCCTTCCGCTTTTCTCCCTCCTGCTTTAACCCACAGTGCCATCGTAATCCGTGCTTAAAGCTTTGCTCTTTGCTTGAGCTTTGACTTCTGCTTCCTGTCTGTCAGCACGACTGCTGTATTGTTTAAACTGGTGGGATGAAGAAGACACTGCACGTATGATCTTAGTGTGTCACATCCATTTTCTCAGTCTGCAGAGTCTAGACCTTTCTCACATGACCCTGCGAGTGATACAAGCCGACAAGTATTTATCACCCTGCTGCCCGGACACATGCTGTAGAGTTGCTCATTCACAAAAAGGACTGATTATTCACACACTGTGTAATAAGCAGTTCAGCAAGTATGGTAACATAGAGAGATGATGCCATAGAAGTTGGTCCAGCAGTATCAGACCGGCATCATATTGGTGGACGTACCAGATCTGCTCAATAGCACATAAAGTGTTGATCAGAAAAACTACAAAGGAGTTCACATTGAAAGAAGCTACTTTGAAAAAACAGTTGATACAAAATTATTAATTATTTTATTAGAGTGAAATCAGAAGGAATGCCAGTTGGAGCCCAGGTGGAAGTAGTGCACACTGAAAAAATGGGAATAGGCAGGCTTTTGAATTTGCACAAATGAATTTAGTTAATGCTACACAAGCCTTTCATGTTTCTCTTATTTACATGATTAAATAAAGTACCATTTACTTGATTATAAACAATACTGAGACTACTCATTTTTCTTGCATTGATTTAAAGTGACTAAATTAGAATACTAAAACCAATTGTAATCATGTTTGACCACAACCGGAAATGATGCAATATATTCAAAGACAACAACTAAATATGATTGGATAATAAGACCTAGAGTCTTATCCAATAAGACAACAACATAATTTAAGGAGAGCGCAATTGACCGCCAGATTCTGGAAGACTGTTTAGCCACATGCAACTTTTGGCACTGAGTCAGGCATACTGAGAAGGTAAGTAATTTAAATACATTTGTTTTAGTTGGGCACGTTTTCACAGAATTGTTGTAGTGCATGCTATATGAAACGTAATTTGTATCTACATGTTGTTTTTACAGTGCTAGCTAAAGTTGGTATTAGCTTTGTGGCTAAAACTGAAAAATAGTAACAAATTGCACATAGTCGGGAGAAAGCAGCTGTTGTCGGTCAGATATGGAATTTATGCATGTGACAGAGAGCACTGACGTTTTTGATGGCTTAGCAAGTTAAAACGTCACTGAGAGAGTGCAATAGTGTTTGTGTTACTCGTGCTAGTTATGGCTACAGTGGCTAATTAGTCCGGCTGTAACCGTCGGAGGTTAAGAAGCTGGGAGCCCTATAGTGCCATAACTTAATTCTTGCTGCTGACACGCACTCAAGTTATAATAAGGATCCTGCCACCTTAGACATGGGTTTAAGAACCTGTGCCCATAAATGCCAAATCATTTTTCCATTTAGTCATTGTTTTAGGTGAAGAAGTGTCACTTACTTGACTATTCTATTGGTCAAGCCCAAATAACACAGCAGATATCTACAAGGAGATAAGTTTGTTCAACAGAGTATGCCTTATTAAGTGATGTATTGTGAATTTTCCAACATTGTCCTAACAAAAATTACCCCCCCCCCCCCCTTTTTTTTTTTTTCTACTTTGTGTAGAACATATGTGAGCTGCTTCTCAAAACATTATGTATAAATGAGAGAAAGATTGGTACTTTAAAGAAACCATTGATGCTCTTCTGGACTGGAATACCTTTTTTCAATTAAAATTAATGTTTTTTGTGATGGTGGAATTTTTACCTTTATGATTACAGAAGTCAAAACATCAGATGATGATAGCTTACCAACTTAATTCCCCATCTCTTGGCAATTCTGAATTAGAGGGCTCAGCTGTATCGGCCTTTCTAGTGGAGTTAAAGACTTAATGACTTAAGCTATCTCCTCTTTAGGTACATATTCCCTGACATTCTAGAGGGTGACCTTGGACAGTGTGTGACATAAAGAGTATAACTTACAGAAAGGGAATGGTACTGGCCCAAAGGGCAGCAGGTGGATTGCAAGAATACTGAAAAACCATATCTGCATTGTACCACATCATATTCTACATTGTCAGAGAGCTTGGTGGCTGGTACAGAGAGCACGACAGAGCTTTTGAGCTCAGCCCAGTATCATCAAGAATATTCACTCTCATTTCACTCTGAACTCCTTGATACTTATCCATTGGTTGACTATGAGATTGGATCAGTCCACATTGTGACTTTAAAAAGGCATATAGAAATAAAAGGTGTTCATATAAGTGTAATAGGTTCAGTCGCATGTATTTCATTAGATAAATTCTTCTTTTTTTATGTCTGATCTTTATAACTTTGACTATTGGGTATGGATAGCTTTATGAAAACTAAACTGAAATGATTCTTTCTGAATATGTAATTATTTTTTGCCTACAGAGTCCTATGGTCCTAAAGACTGTTTTGGCTGACGGGAACCTGTCGAAGGCTCACTCTCTAATGGAGCGCCTGAATCAACTGAGGATCTCATCGTTGAAGTCAAGAGACAGTGTTGTCTTCAGGGCAGTTTCAGACTTCAGTTTATGGATTTCTTGTTTGAGAATGAGTTTCTTAACCTCACCTCAGTTTCAGAAGTAGCAGACAAAGGGACTCTTAAAGCTATTGACATGTCAAAGCCCACCACATGGACATAAAAAAAGAGTAACAGAGTTGGTGAAACTCAAGATGGAAAAGACTTTTTCATACAGAAGACATGAAGATGTTCGTGATGCACCAATGGTGGAGGCTTTCATGGCAAGATGGCCTGCTCTATTTGACTTCCATGAGGTAAGGTTTGCCTCATACACTGTGTTCTTGTGGTATTAACCTAAAATGGTTAAGGCACAGTTGTTATTTGACAGCCCATTTCTTCAGCATGAGTGATTGCGGCCTTCTTCCAGGTATTAAACCTTTGAAGCTCATTCCTCTGTGCTCATGTTTTCAGATCAACGCTGAGTTTAAGAGAATTGCCACCATCCCCCCTCAGACAAAGTTTGTGGCTCAGCTGGCCCTCCACTTGGACAACCTGATGAAGTTGGTCAACAGAAG
This sequence comes from Neolamprologus brichardi, assembly GCF_056152115.1. NCBI lineage: Eukaryota > Metazoa > Chordata > Actinopteri > Cichliformes > Cichlidae > Neolamprologus > Neolamprologus brichardi. The sequence goes on along the minus strand of NC_142109.1, from coordinate 29,394,252 downwards.
AGGAGAGCTTGGACTAATACTGAAAAGAATTGTGGCATAAATGGATAATGTAAGTGATAAAGCCTGAATTTCAAATGTTTTCCCATGATAAATTCTCTCATGTTGTATTTTTACATCTGCTTGTTTTTTTTAACCTTCACTTTGTCAACTTATTATTAATTGCCAGTAAACCTATTATTAATTTGTGTGCCTTTACTTTAAAAACATTCATGTAAAGTACACTATTAAACCTAAATGAAGGACAAGGGCTGAATGAAGATGCTAATTACATACATTTCATTTCAGTGTGAAGATGTTGATGCTGCGTCTGTCAAGGGAGTGTGTATCTACATGGGTGAAGACGCTGGCATGCTTATCCGGGAGTATGTGGTATGTACTTGTCTTTTTTTTTTCGGACTTTCCACAGTGTGTCATATTACTTACTTGGCATGAAATGACTAACATGGCTTCTTTTTTACAGGGCATGGAAGAACGTGCCATCAGTGAGACTGTTGAAGACACCACTGTTCGAATTTATCTTCTGAAAAGAGCAAGCCTCGGCAGATGAACAAGAGTTGTCCTTGCAGGCATCAGGGTGGCGAAGAATTTGGATAATGTAGCATTTGCTGTGATAATGCTATTTGGACTCATGTATGCATTAAACCTTGCCTACCCTGCTGACCTTCGCTACAACTTTGATGTTTTCCAGAAGGTTTTCATGGAACTGGATGGAGCTAAACTCTCTAAAGTTCTTGCTTTCAAAAACCATCTGTTTCATTGAGAAGTCAAAGACTGCACTTCTGCAATTCTTTGCAGTTTTTCATTTTGTGTTCAGTAACGTTATACTGCTTATGTTTTTATTGCTTTCCCCTCATGTGACTGCAATGCAGGATGATTTTTCCTTTTGGTATCATGTTGTAAGAAATTTTTACTGACGATTTTTAGCAATATATTCTAAGTCAACATTAATGTCCTGCTTACATGTTTAAAATGAAGATTAAAATTCATGTAGGTGTTTGGTATTAGTTATGTAACAATGTCATTTAAGGCTCAACTTAGTTGAAATCTTGTACAGATAAATACTTGTACAGAAGCTGAAACTGTTGTCAAGTAATACACAAGTTATATTTGTGTAAATCTGTTTATTCATAAAAGCGTGTTGCTTTTTTTCAGGTAGTCTTAATTTAGTTTACATTTTCAATTGTGTAATTAATACAAATGTTATATGTAAGAGATGACAGGATCATCTATAAGCACTTTCTTTTATTTGCTGCTAAGGTCAGTTTTTTTGTGAAATATTTGCAAATATATTCTCAAACTAACTTTTTCCTCTTAGTTATTTCTTCAGGCTATCTTTAAAAATGTGTTAACCAGTTTATATGGATGTGATTTTGGACTTGTTCATGGCAGAATTGCTGCTTTCACTGCTGTTACAGTTTAATAAAGGTGAATTGTTCAGTAGCACTCAGTCTTTTTTTGTCAATAATGATCAGTTAATATTTCAATTGAAAAAATTAAGTAGGATTTAAAGCCATAAGTTGTGTTGCAGGAACATAATTGCAATGTGTTTACATTACATAATATCATTGCGTACCACTGGCAAATAAAAATAAGTTGGTGTTAAACATTAAAATATATTTCGTCGATCTTACGTGCTGCACAATAATGTTTAATATTTAGTATTTACTGTCATATTCCCATATATCATTGTGATGTTGTTTATTCTATTACTATTATTATTCTTCTGCTTGTTTTCTTTTCTCTTTCTCAACAGGTGATCCAGGTGATCGATATATTTATTTATTTTTTTCTTGTCTGCTTATTCTGTTGGTTTTTGTTTTTTGCCCTTCTCCCTCGTCCCTCTTCTCAGCTGTTTTTCTTTCCCTCTTTCTTTCTCCCAGTCAAGTCTGTCCCGTATTCAGCAAGTGAAAATAAAATAAACAATAAAAGGTGAATGAAATGGACCATTGTGGCAAGGCTGGGAAGGTCAATTTGGTAAAGTAAATCCGTTGGGCATCTTTCTTCACCTTTAGACAATAACTCTGATAGCAAAAGAGCCAAACGTGACAGGCAAAAAAAGAAAAGAAAAAGAAAAAAAAAGAAAAACTACATCTCTGAATGTTGGTGAACCACTTGCATGCTAACTTGTAGTCAAACTCCAAGTTTAATTACATATATTTCACATGTCCCAACACATCTACAGAATGATAGAAGGGAAGAATTGTCATGCTTTTGGTAAAGTCTTCTCATCGACTCTCTCATAAAAACATCAGTCATCAACTTCATTTTAACTGCACCAGAGCTGGCTAGCTGTTTCAGTTTGCTTTTCAGTTCCTAAGCTCTCATGGAAATCACAGGTTAGACACACGTTTCCAAAACACTGACATGGAAAGTTACTTACGCAGCTTTATATTTCACTTTTAAAGTTACTCGTTGACATGTAGGGAACAACAGCCACGTGACACTGCAAATTTGTGACAGAACATCATTTCCAAATGACCAGTCAGCTGATTGACTGACCAGTCAATCAGCTTTAGCTATTTCTTTTATGCTTGTTTTCTGGTTTCACAGTCGTAATGCATTATGGCTTTTATTATATTACACCTACAGCGATGGACAAAACAGTTGTTGACCACAGCGCGCCCAAAATTATTGTGTTTCTTAATTCATTAATAATAAACCCTTTTTTTAAATTAACCTTGAAATGCACCTCACTTTAATTGAAACACTTTTGATGGTTAATAAACAAAAACAATATAGTTCTGTCTCCTGTTAGTCATATTTCAGTGAGATTTTATGTATTTTTGTACAAATAACAAGTGAAATGTTTTTTCATTTCATGGTATTTCATAAAGGTCAGCCCAGCAAACAAATCTGTGTCAAACAGACAAATTTACTCATGAATTGTACAATTAAGTGCTGTTAATTGTTAACAGTAAGAGCAATGTTAACAATAGAGTGACCATACTCTGTCTGAGCAATGAGCTGTGCCAAATTCCCTGAAATTGTTTATACTAGGAAAATGAAATAATGTCTCTGATGGTGGCTGACAGCACACCATGTAACCAATTTCATATCATGATTGCAATTTTACATTTTATTCACAGTTTATTTGTTTTTTAAAAAAAATGTTCTTGTTTAGGACCTTTAGTAAAAAGGCCACCCCAGTTATTTTTGTTTTGTGCATTTTTGTACTGTAAAAAATTATTTGTTCTTACAATTAACCACCAAAGATAGATCTTTGGTATTTGTTATGGATATTCAAATAAAAAGGCAAATCTGCATTCTTGTTACTTTCCAAAAATAAGTCATTATCAATAAATGCCAAATGTAAAATACATGTTATATTTCAGATCTTTTACACTATAGTAAGGTAATTAAAAAAAAACTTGGTCTATATTTTGTTTGGAGGTGAAATATGTCTGTGTGGCGTGGGTGTGGTCTCTGGCCAGCTGCAGAGGAGGAGTGATGCAGTGAGCTCCCGGGGCGGCGCAGGGGCGGGGTGAACAGGTGTGCTGGGATCTGACAGTGATTGTGCCTCTTTATATGTTAGCAGTGACAGTCGGAGGGAGAGCGGACGTGACAGCAGAGAGAGAGAGCGGGAGTGTCTGTGTCCCAGTCAATAAAACCACAGTATCAAATAAAAGTTCTGCTGTCAACATATTCGCTCCAGCATATGTTTCTTGGGTCCAACGTTACAGTCTGGATTCTTATGTCTTAGGCTAAAATATAGAGACCGAAGCTGTGCAACTGTAGGATTGGAAAATTGACAGCAGTCCTCTAATGTAACTCTACAACATCTCTTGTTTACTATACACTCAAACTTACAAGAAAAGATCCAACACTTTCCTGCTCATGGCCAGATGTTAATATACTCTGCATTTTAGTTGTGCTGCACAACATTAGGAGATACTGTGATTGCATAACCAATCTAGAATTAGCAAGGTAATTGCTGGGCTGCATTTTTTTTTGTCTTTTAGTGACTCCAATCACAACCTGACATCTCCAAACCTCAGACACAGGATGCTCTTTTCCTGCTCAGACAACAGATGGCTTGCCATCATTTTCTCAACTGCCCTGGAACCTGAAGGTGTCTGAATGAGGCTGTGCTGTGTTTACTCTTCAGAGGAAAACCTCGCTGGATGACGGCCAACCAGAGTAATAGCAGAGATGGTTTGGACGCGTATTGTTTGTTTTTTTAGCTTTTACATTGACTTAGCTTGACACACACACACACACACACACACACAGCTTGAAGGATAAACCGCCCGCAGGGGCGTGCTGGGTGTTTATATACATATATATATATATATATATATATATATATATATATATATATATATATATATATATAAAAATAAAAATTTGGTCTCATTATAAAAAAATCTGGAAAGAAGAAATGTGACAAAGCAGTCAGCACTCAAATTATTAATGTTTATTCAAAAACAGAAGTGTGTTTTTTCACTTCTTCATGACTTGATTTTTAAATTGGCAATGGTGTTTGGCAGTGCATGAGCCACTTAGAACACAATGATGAAGATTTTCTCTGAATTTGAATTTGGAAGAGTAGTTATTTGGTAGTTGCTTTTCTAAAGGTTCTATTTATTTCCTCTCTTATACCAAAAAGTCCATTTTTGAATGTGTGTGTTAGTTTGTGCTTACATAGTTTCCAGCGAAGAACCAAATTGCAGTTTATTAAAACGTCAGACACATCTTTCAAGGAATCAACATGTTCCTTTCTCCGTGGGATTGTAATCTTGATGTTCCTGTTTTGTTCTTGGAGGATATAAAATAGCAACAATTCATATGCATTGTTTTGTAATCTCAGTCATCAACATTTATTTGAAATTTAATTTGATGACGCACCAACTGCGCACACTTCTTTAGGGTAATTTGCAAAGCCTATTTTTTTTTTACTACTAAATATAAGCCACACACATGTTGTTAAGTAGCTGAGCTTTATGCGTCAGCTACCCAGCTATGCGACCTGTCTCTGCCTCACAGTTTGGACCACAGTCCAATATGGTTTCGATAGTCTAAACAAACCGGAGACCCTGGATGTGAGGTAAGAGGTCACAACATGGCTGAATTCCTGCAGCCACAGGCAAAAAATAAGAGCTTAACTTTGATACAGCGTCAAATCTGGTGACTTTTTGATCTCACACTACTCCTCCATCCATCCACCATCTAACCATTTGTGATGCGTTTCATTCAGCATCTGTAGAGACAAAGAGGCCGCAGTTTAACTAAGCAGAGCCACTGAGTAAACATTGCTCTAACAATGCTTAATAGGATATTGTGGCTTCTCTCTAAACTCAAAACAGACCTGCAGCTATCCAAAAATAGTAGCGAGTGGATTTCCATGGACAGTCCCGCGTCACTAGTTCTTTAATTATCTCAGTGACTGGCTCCCCACTTAATGGAACCCAGAGCCCGACTCCCACTCACTCTGGCCTCTTGTGACGTATGGAGGCACCAGCTCATCACGAGTCATCACACTGAAGTGGTAAGACGGAGCATCAACAAAAACAATTCCCTCGCTTTTCACTTCAGGATTGTGGACAGAGCCTGTCTAAAAATATCACCAAGAAAAACTGAGGGGGTTGCCTGGAACGTTGTGACATTTATTATAGAACCATACACTCCCTGCAGGCTGTAAAAACACACTTCTTTTTCAAGGTGGAAAACAAATGGGATGAATGCAGTGTGGTAAAACGATGAAGTGATGACCGGCAGAATTTTTTTACTACTTATTGTCATACTGCAATGTCATATCTGTTAACAGAACACAGAAAACACCACAGAGGTCACAGCCGCAGCCGCTTCTCTGATCTGATTTTCTGCTACCTTTATGTCTTTTGGATTCCCGCCAACTGTTTAACTCTCGTTTGAGTCATAGGTGCTTCATAATAACAGTAAAAAAAAGATTGTTAACATGTGTTTGCTCCTCATCATCCCAGCGTGAGCACATAAGTGGTAAAAATGACCCCAAAACACTGAAAGTTTATCAACCAGCCACATCAAAACATGCCAAAGTATTTATGAGCAACAGTATTATTTCCGCGTATTAATACTTTCCATTAACACTTTTTCAAGTTTGTCTTCAGTCATGGGAAAAAGAGCAGTCAATAATATATCCCCCCACATGATATATCCAAATTTCAGCAGCGGTTCTCATTATACAGCTTCCTGTTGCAGGACTATTTGTTCTATTATAAACTCATGCACTGGTAACCTGCAGTTTGCACTCTGTAAATCAGTAAGTACAAACATAACAGGCTTCCGGAAAGCCATATAGGATGGCAACTCTTGGGATGGCAAAGCAATGTGAGCCACATCCTGTGGTTAACTAGAAATTCTAGTAAAATGACAGGTTTCATAAACGGAGGCTTCTCGCCACACCCTTTATTAACGGGATTGTTTCCCTGAATTTTTTAGCCTTTCGTCCACAATGTGTGAAAACTGGAAACCCGTTATGGCTCTATCTGAAGTCTCTGGTGGATCTTCTTTCTCAAATGCATCACCTTTCCTGGGTAATTCTCAAACTGAACACACCTTCTTTACATAAACTAGCCTCTGTGTCTGAGCTTGCTCTTGAGGTAAATCTAAAATCTAATTTGTTAAAGGGTGTACTTTTGACTCCTGGGTTTGTTTATGTGCCTTCTTGAAATAGTCTTGTGTCGGGTAGCAGATGAATGTGTCTCCATTGGCTTCTTATCATAAACAGTGGTTATTATGTGACTGATTCATTCAGAAATCTCTGGCTTGATGAGGACTGCCTGAACATGCATATATTTTCGATTTTCCGACGGTGAAAAACACATTTAAATATTTTCTCTTATCCCTTCAGCGTATAAAAAAAATCGCAGAAGGAATAGTGCCAGACAGACAAGGGCCATTTAACTTGTACCAGACGACGCTAAATACACTCTAGTGTCCATGAAAACAGGCGGTTTAGAGTGTGATTTAGGTCTGCATGGTGCACAAGATAGTTTTTCAAGTGTAAACAATTCAATAATAGAAGAGAAATCACTTTCCTCTGGTTTTAATTTTGTACGTCTATAAAAAGGATTAGAAGGGATTTTAGGAGGCTTGGTGAATTTGAATCAGAAAATACATCTCTTTTTGTTTTATGAGACATCTTGCCTTTTCCAGAGGAATACCACCAAACCCTAAAAGGATTGGCTTTTTAAAACAAAGTTGCATAACTTTAATTTATTTCTCAACCTACTTTTGCAACAATCTGGGATGACTAAGTGTTGTTTTCAGGGAGAATACCGTACTTTTAAAGACTTTACAATGTTAAGGACAGACCAGACTATATTTGTGACCATTAACAACTCTTCTCAAAGATCATAAATAAAACCAATGTGACATGCACAACAGTAGGCGTTAAAACCACAACTCTAAAGGCCATCTAAGGGGAGTTTACAGTTGTTGATTTTGCACTTTGCACTTTGACCTTTCACCTTAGGCTACGTCCACACTAGTAGATAATATTACATCTGTGGGATGATTATTGGTAATTTTTTCTCTAATGATAAAAATCGTATTTGTAAAGAAGTTCATGAAGTCATTACTAGTTAGCGTTAAAGGGATGGTTGGCTCGACAGAGCTCTGACTTTTTGTCAGCCTGGCTACAGTGCTGAAGAGAAACCTGGGGTTGTTCTTATTTTCTTCAATCAGTGACGAATAGTAAGATGTTCTGGCTTTCTTTCTTTTTTTGAGGGCTTTCTTATAAGGCAACAAACTATTTCTGCAGGCTGGTTGATATGTGACACGCCATTTCCTCTCCAGCTTACAAGTCATCTGCTTTAGGGTACGTGTTTGAGAATTATACCACGGAGTCTGTGAGTCTACTGTGATGAAGTCTACTCCCCACTGCTGTGTAATCAATTATTGTAAATGTAAATGTTTTCAAGAAATGATCAGACAGGAGAGGGTTTTCAGGAAACACTGTTAAAAGTTCCGTTTCTATGCCATATGTTAAAACAAGATCTAGAGTGTGATTAAAGTGGTGGGTGGGTTCTTTTACATTTTGAGAGAAGCCAATTGAGTCTAATAACAGATTAAATGCCATGTTGAGGCTGTCATTTTGAGCATCTACATGGATGTTAAAATCACCCACAATAATTATTTTATCTGAGCTGAGCACTAAATCAGAAAAAAGTCTGAGAAATCAGACAGAAACTCTGTGTAAGGCCCAGGTGGACGATAGATGATAACAAGTACGACTGGTTTCTGAGTTTTACAGCTGGGGTGGACGAGGCTAAGCATCAGGTTTTCAAATGAATTAAAAGTCTGTCTTGGTCTTTTGTTGATTAATAGACTGGTGTGAAAAATTGCTGCCACACTGCCTCCTCGGCCTGTGCTTCGAGGTTTCTGGTAGTTAGTTTGACTCGGGGGTGTTGATTCATTTAAACTAACATAATCATCCTGCTGCAACCAGGTTTCTGTAAGGCAGAGTAAATTGATTTGTTGATCAATTATTAAGTCATGTACTAACAGAGACTTGGAGGAGAGAGACCTAATATTTAATAATCCACATTTCACTGTTTTACTCTTCGGTTCAGATGTGGATGCTGTATTGTTTTTTCTTTGTGATTTTTTATGTTTAAATAGTTTATTGCTGGTTTTTAGTTTGTTTTTTTGTCTTTTTGGAAGCAGACACAGTCTCTATGGAGATGGGATTTTAAGCTGGGTAGCAGGAGGAGAGAAGCTGCAGAGAGGCGTGTAAGACTGCAACTCTGCTTCCTGGTCCCAACTCTGGATAGTCATATTTTGGGGGGTTTAATAAATTTGTCCATATTTCTAGAAATGAGAGCTGCTCCATCCAAAGTGGGATGGATGCTGTCTCTCCTAACAAGACCAGGTTTTCTCCATAAGGTTTGCCAATTATCTATGAAGCCCACATCGTTTCTTGGACACCACTCAGAAAGCCAGCAATTTAAGGAGAACATGCGGCTAAACATGTCCCTCCTGGTCTGACTGGGGAGGGGAGCAGAGAAAACTACAGAGTCAAGGAGGTGGAGTTGTTGCTGCGAGTAAAACACAAAAGTACGAAGGTGCAAAAGCGAGGGAGAATTTGAAGAAAAGCTATCTGGAGCGTGTAAAAACTGATATCAACCTTTAATAGGGCTGTCAAAATTGAGAGCAAAGAAAACAACTGCTGTATAATGCCATCTGCTATCTTAGTTTAATTGGTTACTTGACTGCATCACATGACTAAAATGTGTTATCGCTTTCAAAAACGTCTCGAATGCGTTTTCAAAATGCTGCATTTTTCTTGAGAGAAAACGCCGTCTCAGTGTGGACGGGAGGCCAAAACGGAGAGAAAACGGCATATGCGGTTTTAAACGAAAACGCATCAGTGTGGACGTAGCCTTAGTTTTTAAGGTTTAAGGTTAAGTGTTGTAGAAGACTACACCTTACCTTGCAGGCTGCTTTGACATCAACAATAAATAAATAAAGCAACAAGACCAACATACGACTACTAACAACAATTCTGAGTTACTCTATCTATCTATCAATCTATCTATGAGTGGAATTACTACATTAAAAGGAAAGAAGAAAATGGAAAGTAAGTAATAAATTTGTAATAAATAAATCGAATATATATGCAAAATATGGAAAAAGCTTTTATACATGTGAGTGAAAATATCATGAAAAAAAGCCCATCGCAAATTGTGATTTTATATTAGATTATGAAAATTCTGAATTTATAATATTGAGGAAATTTGCCCAGTATGTTGAGAAAACCCACTACAGGGCTTCTACTGTCAGGATTTTCTTTTTAAATGTCCAGTTTTAAAAAGCCTACAGCATGATCTCCTTGTACAAGTATTAGTTCATGCATAGAAATGAACAACTTACCTGAAACTGTATGTGCTTTCTTTCAATTTCACGTCACTGGGACTGTGTTTATTGCATTTTCAGCTATTTTGATGAATCTGTTCTGTTTGAGTAGGAGAAGAAATGATGCTTTACAAACAATGTTATGCAATACGTGTAACTCATGTGGACAAGTGGAGCATTGTGTGTATGCTTCTACACCACATAATGAATCCTGCATCACTGTCTAGAAACTATATTTGGACTTTCTATTTTGCATTTTCATCAATCATATTTTATGATGATTTCTAAATTAAAAGCTGCACAAAAGCAGTGTGTTTATTTTGAATGATATGTAGTTCTTTGTGTAGTCAGCAGATAGTCAAACTTTCCAGTGATTTTTTTTAGTGACATAAGAGTTATGGCCGTAAATGACAATGTATATCCCTGCATTACATCAGCTATGTTATGTCACCCTGGATTTCTTGGAAATTCACTTGTGTTTGTATCTGTGTAATGCAAGCTGGGCAACCAGACAAGGCATTTCATCCCTCAGCTGGCCATAGCAGATTGCTGTATCTCCCTGACCTTGGTTCTGCAGGTGGTCTCTTGCAGTTGAAAGGCAGTTCTTCTTCCCCACTGTCCCCAAGTACATAGACACAAGTAAGAAATAATTGTCCGATCTTTGGGGTTCTTGCTCTAATACATTAAGCACATTACCTTACACTATAAACCACCATAAGTTACATGTCGTTTTGAACAAAAAATCTAATGAGTAAAACTGATTTAAAAGAATTAATTGATTTTAGGAAACTAATCCACACAGATCAGATACTTATACTGCAAAATCTCCAGTGTTGACACTAGAAAGTGTCTATATGTGTCCACTCCTTGGAGTGTTAAATTAACACTTTTGACAGTGTTATATTTCTAACAGTAACCTAGTCAGTGTTAAAGATTAACAATGACTAACAATAGTAGTGTCGTTTTTCTAACACTAAAATATTACTAGCATTTTTAGTTATTTTCCACTTTCTAGTGTCAATTTAACACTGGAGATTTTGCAGTGTAGGAACATGAACTTTACAGATGTACAAATGTTTTTGTTTTACTTGTCATATATTTGATAAAATAATTCAATATGTTTTTGGAGGTAGATCACACAAATCTAAAAAAGCTACGCTTGGCTGCTCCGTTGTCACAAGACATCACCACAACAGGTACATCAGATGCCCTTCCTGATGCAACCCCCAAAGGAGTTTGTGTCTCCAGCTGGAATCAAACCAGCAACCTTTTATTGGTCACAGTCACAGTTTTTAATCTGTGTCTGCCTTATTTTAAATTGGTATACGATGGAGCCCCTTGGCACATATCATATCAAATTAAGCAGCATCTTTTACAATACACAATATATGCCCCAACTTTCAGATAAACTTGCTCTTTAATTTAGGTGACAATTAAGGTTAGGGTTAGGTGAAGTTAATTAATGAATTCCATCTATCCATCCATCTGTCCATTTTCTTATACTTGCCCAATTATGGGTGTCTAGCTGTGATAGGATGTCACACTGAGATTGAGACATTGAGAATTGGGCAGAAGCTGTGCTTAAAATGGGCTACCAACCAGGAAAAAGCATAAGAAAGAAGGTTTAAGGTATTATACTACCTACTGAGGAGAAGGTTTATAAAGGAAAGGGAACAGTTAATGCTTAGGCTTCAGAATTTTCCTTAACTTGGCCCTTCTCTAAAAACCTTTGTCCAAATTCACATTTTTTTAAGGGGGCATCATGTACAACATAACTTATGTAAGCACAGACACTGACGCATTCTGCTTTTATTCTACATCTGAGTAAATAGCTAATTTTACTTTAAAGTCATGCGTACACACACACACACACATTTTGGGAGTCCCACCGCACGAGTGAGGGACCAAATGAGACAAGACCTATCATGTCTCCTCTCGCTGAGAGCAGACATTGTTGACTCACTGTAGTCTAGAGGCGCTTAGCCTGCGTCCAACCACAGTTATGCACCGTCTGACCAGAGCCTTGAAGCAAGGGTGTGCAGACTCACACACATCCTTGAATGCATGTAAACACTACGCAAAGAGACACACATACATACAGGTGCACATAAAAGACAGTTTTACTCTTCTGCTGCTCTGTGGTTTGTTTGTCAGTCCCCTCATCGGTCACACCTGAGGACCAGAACACTTTCTGTTGGTTTATATTTTCTTTTGTGCTGCTGAAGTTTTGAACTGAAAGTTAATTAGTTCATATATGCACTGTTATGTGAAACAAAATGTTTATGGCTTCATAATTAATGTACATCTGTCAGACATTTGCTTAAAGATGATCTAAAGGCCATTTGATTTATCGTGTGATGCCTCACACCTCTGTTACATTGACCCAGGCAAACATTTGGATTTTCTAGCCCAGAAAACCAGAATACAAATATTACTTACATGCTGTAATAACAATGAAATACAGTTTAGCTGATGTATATAGTTTTATGTATAACTTTGATTGAAACCAGTTTTCTAAGGTGTGTGCAAGATGTCAGAAAAGTTAGACTAAAATAATTATGGTAATCAGTGTCTGCAGCACTTCAGTACTACTCTCCACCAAAGAGCTGTTTAACAAGATGTAATAATAAATATAATAAATTATAAGAAACAGTGTTCATAATAAAGGATCAAATCATTTTCATGATGTGAGAACAACGTGGCAATATGAAAAGAACTTCTTCTGTTTACCTCTCTGGCCCACAGCTATGCTGTTTTAGATTACTCTGATTGCTATGTGTAGTGTGTTGTTTTCAACTATAGCAGGCAGCTGTTTTAGTGCTGTGCAATTAGGACCTATAATATAAATAAGCTTCAGAATTTGTAAGATACCAAAAAATAGAGCAAAAATTAAATATCTGACTTGCGTTGACCAGCAGGCAAGAGATGGTAACGTCTTGTTGCCATATTAATATAAAACTTTTCCCTAAGAGGCCACAAAGAAAATTCTAGCAAACTTTTTTAAAGAAAATAAACAAGCAACCAAAAACAATAGTCCATATGCAGATAGATGGTAGCTATGTCCTTCTGTAGATTCAAAAGAGGCCTTTTTTTCTTTTTTAGCTGAACTTGACCTTAGTTGACGATGGAACTTCTCAGCTGAATGTAGCTTAGTTATTAATATGATATTGTGATATTAAAGGGAAAGCTAAATTTGGAGAGTGGCACAACAGTGCAGCGCACCTTTACTTCACAGCTTGGGGCTGTGCGTTTGCATGTTCTCCCTGAGTTTGTGTGGATTCACTTTGGGTACTCCTCCTTCCTCCTACAGTCCAAAGACATGCACAGGGTTTAACTGGTGATTCTAAATTGGCCATAGGTGTTAATGTGTATCACTTAGTGTTATCCCTGCGACAGACTGGCAACCTGTTCAGGGTGCCCCACCTCTCACGATTTAGTAACTGGGGTAGCCTCCACTGCCCCCCAACCTTGAACTGGATAAGTGGAAGCTGGATGGATGGAATTAGTTTGAGCTTTGAGAAACCCCAAAGCTCCATATACTGTCTTTTAACACAGCTGAATGCTGAACATGAGTAAATACCACCCACCTGATATAAAATGGACATATAAAATGATATAAAATGGCCACATAATTAAGCAGAAGTTTAAACCTCAATATAATTTAAACTCGTGAATTTCTATAAAAATTCACCCCTCCATAAAATGGTGTTATTTTCTTTACTTGGCTGTAACTTTGGGCATTTTAACATGGGTGTCTATGGTAGTCGACTTGGCTTTGGAGGCAGCTTCGAGAAGTCATTCCTAGCAGTTCTAAACTGGCTTTATTTATCAGCCCTGGAGGTTCCCACATTATCGAGATAAAACAGGATATTAACTTGTATCCTTTAGTAACCAACTCCAGAAGATCAGCACAAAATTATACTAATGCAGGACAGATTTAGGCTATAGTGTAAATTCACAAAGAAATAAATACAATTATATTTCAACTATTAAAAAAAAAAGAAATGACAAAACCAACCCAGGACCTGTTTGGGTTTGTATTCCTAGGAAAGTTGCTCACTTTAATCTAGCTTCACTCACACCTATGGCCGACACACCAGCAGAAAGGACAAAGGCAAACCACATTTACCAAGATGCAGCCACACATATGTAGCCACCCACAGTCAGACAGACAGATAGGGAAACACATAACCGGGCGTCTCACCACAAACACACACACAGACAAAACCGACACACCCCACCATTCACTATCCTGGCCTTGTTTACTCATGACCATCGCAGCTATGCAGCAGCCGACCTCATCATTCCACAGATTCCTCTTTCCTAACTATTTTATGTGCTTTGTCAAAGTAGTTCTTTTTTACTCATCAAAAGCAGGAAACATTTTACTAAATAAAAGTACAAAGTAATATCATGAAGGGGGATAACAGTGACAGGTGGTGGGTTAGGCCTAGACCACAGGCTATTATGATTTAAGGCGGTGACTTTCACAATTTTTTTATTTTATTTAAAATAAAATTAAAAAAAAAAAATTCTGGGAAGGCCTCACTGAAGTGCATATCAACAAGTTGAAACTGCCATGGAATCTGGGACCAGCTAGAGAGGACAGATTGCTTAAATGTCTTAATCTGTGCAACACTGCCATCTGTTGACTATCAGCAACATCTCTAGTTGCTCCTGAAAACCCCTCATTTTTTCTTGAATGTTTAGTCTTACATTCTGTGTCACTTCCGGCTGCTTGTTATATAACAAGCCTAAACAAAAGGCAAACTCATGATTTGTTTGACGCAGAAAAAATGAGCATGTGCGACCAGAAGGTAATTTTCTCTTCTCTGTTTACTTTTTTCTTTAAATACTTGTTTTCCTCCCACAGGGCAAAGATACGTAGGCCGAGTGAACTGGTTGAACTCTAAATTACGTGTTTCGTGTGGATTTGTTTGTGTTGTGATATAATCCTGCGACAGGCTAGTGACTAGTTGCCCAGAATGCTGACCCTGTGAACCTGCACAGCAATAAGCAGCTAGTGACTCAATGGAGGATTATACAACAGATCACTTTGAGTCCTTTCTGGTCATGCTGAAGCAAACACCGAGAATGAGGAGGCACAACAACTAAATAAGACTACATTTTAAAATGTATCTTAGTTTCTCAGTTTTCTTGATGAACTTATTCAGGCTTCTGCCTGCAGCTTTGTACTGAATATTTTAGGTATAATGATTTTTAAGTACTTCAAAGCTGATTGTGTTTTCTTAATATGAGCTGGTATCTTTGTAAGCTAAGCAATATTTTAATAAAATATTCTAAACTGCTCATGCTGACTGCAAGCCTCACATTAAAAATCAACAAACCAAACCTTCAGACAGGGTAGCTTCATTGATGATCCTCTGCTTCCAGACCTTTATCCAAGTCAAGAGAATTTCTGATTTCTAGTACTGACAAAAATCATTACAGAAAATGTTAATATAATCAGTTCTCTTTAAGGTTCTTGCTATTGTTTTAATGAAATGATTGTTAAAAAAAATGCCATCCTGTGATGAACCTTTAAGGATATTTTGATCTGTGTGCAAACAAAGAGACATGTTTGGATATGGAAAAATACATGCACTATAATTTTGCACGGGGGCAGAAGGGAAGGAATTGTTTGGGAAGTGACTAAATGGTAAAAGACAAAGTGTTACATAAGGAAACACAGAGGTCTTTAGCTCATTTTCTAGTGGTTATTCTGACATGTTCTTCTTTCTGATCTTTATTTGAAAGAAAATTTGGTTTTATTTCAGTCATAGAAACTATTTTTCAAAAGGAAATAAGGCAGATATAGTTATGATTGACAGATCAAAGGAAACTTAATCTCTAAGGTGTTCTTTGTTTCCAAAATTATATACATTGTAACAGTATTGCAGTGGATTGAACAAAATAAACTACACAGGGACATATTATTTTCAAACTGGCTACCTAAACAGCCCAGATACACTCTGTTAAACATACTAAACACTAGTGCAACTACATCTTATAGAACCATGGGTCAGGCTTATATGGGGAGTAAATCACAAGGGGATAAAATAGCTAAACAAGCTGGGGAATGTAAAGAGATGTACTTCTCAATGATTCAACAATAAATATCTTATAGTATAACGTGTAAAATCCTGAAATTAGCTATTCTGATGATTAAGTTTTCTTTCTTGAGGCATTAACTAGTATTTAGTACAGATAAACAGAAGTTTGAGTCTGGGCAGCACATGGTGGAGTGGTTAGCATTGTCCCCACATAACATGAAGATCTTGAGTTTGAGTCCTCTGGTTAACTGAGGCATTTCTGTGTGGAGTGGCCGCCCCTTTTATGTAAGTTCTTCCAGAGGTTTCTTCCTGTTACAAGGGAGTTTTTCCTTACCACCGTTGCCAAGTGCTTGCTCATAGAAGGTCATCAGATTGTTGAGGTTTTCTCTGTACTATTGTAGGGTCTTTACCTTACAGTATAAACTGTCTTGAGGTGGCGATGCTACTGTGATTTGTCACTATATGAATTAAATTGAATTAAAATTAATTTTCCATGTTCTCCATGTGCCTGTGTAGGTTTCCATCGGGTACTCCAGTTTTCTCCAGCAGTTCAAAGACATGCTCATGTAGTAAGTGTTTTTCTGTCTCTATATATTTGCCCTGAGTAGGAGTGGTAATCAGCTGGTATAGGCTTAGATAGGCTGGGATTGTATTGTATTTTAACACTGTTGTATTGCTACTTTCACTTACTGCATATTAGTATTTCATACTCTTTTAGTATAACACGCACAGCAAAATAGCCTGAAACAGCCAAGCTAGTTTCAATGCCATTTGGAAGAATTTTCTGAATTTTTATTTTTATTTTTTAACCACAGCAGTCCTGCTTAGAGAGTCCTATGAAGGCTGAGGTGAGGGGACAACTCACAAGAATCACTATTCCTCAAAAATTATTGGACACATTGTAGTGAAACAAGGTTGTTTTATCCTGAATGTGGCTGTTCAGAAACCTTTTTTACTTCTCAGTTTATTTTACTAATTAGTTTGTGCAACACACCCAACCAATTATAGTAAAACCTATAAATTGCTTTCTGTGCTTCACACATTAGAACAACCAGCAACCAACTGTGATGGGTTAATGCCACATCCTGACTTTTAAGTATAATAAAATGGCGTGATCAATATTTGCGAACTTCAAAATAGGTATCATGATCAAAATATAACACTTTACTGTTTAGGCAGCTATCTTATCAACAAGTCTGATCATCAGCCAGGCTGCGCTACAGCAATTTAACTTATTATTCCAAAAACTTCACAAACGTAGTTTTTAGTTTAATTTTAGTTCACCTAATTCAGAAACATGATGATTGACAGAGAAAATATTCCTCCTCCCATTGAGGGAAACTCGATGGGTGGTGGTAACACATCCTAAACGCTAGTTGGCGCCCGTAATTAAATAAACGAAGAAGAAGAGCAGACGTCCGTTACGTGCAGTTACTGGCGTTCAATGTCAGTGTGATGCATGTTTTGTACGTTTTTTTTTAAATTACACAGCTAGTTGAACCATTACCGGACTATCATGCAGACAGCCGCACTTAGAGTTTTTTGCCACTGGTCACAGAGTAATAGCACAGCGATGATTCGTCAGCGTTTAAAATGCAGAGGTAAGCAGTGATAACTGGAAGCTACGGTGCTACATGCTAAAAACACTTATCTAACTCTCACAGTATGTAGCGTCTATCAGTGCATACAGTTTACGTTTATCTGTAGGTGTAAGACTAGACTGGGTCTACACTTGTAAACGTAATGTAGCCTAAATCAAATATTTGATAGATTACTCGTCATTGTCAGTTTTTTCAACTCAAACTCTTGACATTTACTTAGTTTGTAAGCGAAGTAAATGCGTGACCTTCATAGTGGGCACTTAAGACTCGTGTAATTATAAATGTTTCAGCTTCAAGGCGGTTGACTGAAGGAGCTTTACATACGTTTTTTACTTTGTTTTAGCACTAACTCTGCAGCAGAGCTCTCGCGCTTACGGTGTAATTCCGCCCCCGCGCGACAGTGAGGAGAAGGAGATGGTGCACCGGATGCTGCGCGTGGACCATGCTGGAGAATATGGAGCCAACCGCATCTACGCCGGCCAGATGGCAGTGTTGGGTCGATCGAAGACTGGGCCATTCATTCAGGTATTAACCGAATAAACTGATATAAACTGATCATTCATTACTTCTGTGTTACGTCAAGATTATAATTTATTAAAAAAAACAAATAAATAACAGGGGTGGTTCAGCCCCCAGTTGTTGCTGTGGTTAAGTTTATTGAATTATTATAAATTTAAACATAACCGCAGCTTTTACAAGAATACTCAAATTACTTTTAATTAAATGATTATGCACAGTACTCTTTGTGTCATGTTTGCCTCTTTGGACAAATGCGATCTAGTCGAACGCAACAATCCATTTAAATCTTCCTTCTTCTTCCTTCCTCTTAAATACAATATTTAAAATGAAATAAGCTGAATGATGCAGTGAAAGATGCCCATATTAGGGTTGATCTTTTTACATACGAGTATATCTGTTACTCTCCATCAGCCTGTCACAGCAGCTGCAGCACCATTACGTAAAGCCAGTAAACCGTGCACATGATTTCTGCAGGATCTTGCAGACAGCTGATGAAATTCAATAAGATGAAAGAACAGGCTGCACATCTCACTGCTGTTTGATGTTAATTCGCAGGCATGTGGTTGATAAACAGTATTTCTAGGGGTTTTCTGAGTCTCCCAACATTCTGAATCCAGTTCATTTCTCGTTTTTTGTTTTTTTTTTAATTAAAAAAACTTTAGTAAAACTTACTTAGCACAGGCAGGGACATATAGACTCCCCTGCAAATTACATCCTGGTTCTTCTTCAACCTGAGAAGAATTGTCACATGATTACCAGTTAATCATATAAAAAGTGTAAATTCCCACTGACTGCCACAGATCTTTATCCTAACAAGGACATGCACAAGATCTTTCCTTCACAGTCAGTTCTCCAGACATGGCATATAGAACTAGGAATGGTTAGAAATAGAGGCTAAACTAACAGAGGCCTTATTGCTCATCACTGAAAGAGCTGATCTCATGTTAGCTGCTGCTGATAGTTGTTTCTGTGTGCAGTTTGCACTTTAGCCTCATGGTCCTGATTTTTTTTTTTGCGCAATAAAAATGAAAGTCACGTTCATATCTCCACACCTCAAAAATTGTAGACAGCTGTACCTTTTTCGTACGATAACGATATAAATCACAAAAATGTAACATTTTCTGTATATTCTGTGAATCTCGGGCAGCTTGACTTGTGTGAAATGTTTCCAGTTGGGCGTCATGTACCTGGAGTCGAGTGTTTTAACCGATGCATGAAACTATACATTTTCAGACATAAGTTGTAACGGCCGCCGTTTTCTTTGTGAGTATTTATTACACAGCGTGCTGCGGGGAAAAGCCTGTTCTAACGTTTGAGTCCAAGGTTTATTTTTTAGCAACTGACGGCTGCTTTTTGCTTCTCATCCGTAAACAGTCTGCATACTCTTTCACGTGATTCAGTTTACTTTGAAAAGTCTCAACAGGATCTTGAGCTTTATTCTGAAAGGTTTATGTGGAAAATAAACAAGCGGACACGCATTGGCTTTACCCTCGTTGTTGCTAACGACAATGCATAAAAACAGGCGCTTGTCCGTCCAGTTATATTAAATATAAGACAAAGAGAGAACTTTAAGAAATTAATATAGCCACTACAGTGACCATCAAAACGATGGAAAAATATTGCCGTAAACAGTATTTTGCAACACCAGGAACCAAACGATAGCGTAAAATGAAACGATAGACGTTTTTATATCGTGATCCGATATATATTGTTATATCGAACAGCCCTAATCAGTATATGGCCATAAATTTTGACACTTTGCGCTTTTTTTCCTACAGGAAATGTGGGATCAAGAAAAGAAACACCTTGAGAAATTCAATGAAATTCTTGCTGAGAACAGAGTTCGCCCCACAGCACTGTTACCTTTCTGGAATATTGCTGGGTTTGTATTAGGTCGGTACAACACATAAAGACATAATTTTGCTGAGAAGATAAACAAATGCATCAAAGAGTAATGATTATTGAATTTCACAATGGCTCCCTGACGTGTCATTAACAAGTGTGTAAACAGTAAGCAGTAGGAAATCTCTTCATTAAATGTTAACAGCATGTATCTCTCTCTTTTGAAGGGGCATCATCTGCATTACTGGGAAAAGAAGGGGCCATGGCCTGTACTGTGGCAGTGGAAGAGAGTATCACTGAACACTATAACAACCAGATAAGAACTCTGATGGAGAAGGAACCAGAGAGATACACTGAACTCTTACAAGTGAGTCTCTTATCTCTGTAGCTCTGCTCTGTGGTTGCCCTTTACTGTGCATGAAATTCATATTGTTCATTATGAGATTGTGGCAACAGCTGAGTCTAAAGAGGTGCCAAAGGGTGATAATATTAGGCACCTGCCCCTCCAAAAAAAAAGAGATTAGAGTCTAGCATACCAAAATGGAAATAATGTTGAATGTTTTTGATTATGGTGATTGTTATAAGCCACGCTAAATAATAATTAATCAATTAAACTCAAGCTAGTTAATACAGCTTTGTACCTAATCGTTAATCGCCTTTTACTAACATTACTACATTTAAGTAAGAGTTATCTGACCAGCAAATAAATAAAGCCACCTTAAATTGTGTTTGACCAAACTTTGAGGAAAATTTCATTCAATGATGTCTGTATCCCATTAATGCCAATATGAGTCTGAAATGGTCTCGTTCTTTTATAGTTAGCTTGTGCATATTTCTAATTGCATTTATTAAAAAATTACAACTGTCTTTGTTGATTGTTTCACTCATTCATTATTTAGTGCAATCCTAGCAGCTGGATCATTTTTTTATTTTTATTTTTTTATTTTTTGCATGTAAGCCAACCACAGTCAAACCTCTGGCACAGCCTCGTTCTCTTCCTGGATCACTGTTGACTTTCAGTGTTAAATCTGTTCGTGGGTGGAATTTTTTCTGTTTATCTAAGCAGTTCAGTACAGTTCAGGTTTACTTGGAGAGTTTTACAGTTTTATAGGCAATTTCTCCAAGGCTATGCAGCATGATTTTTGACATTTTTGACTTCAGTGCTTTCGCCATTACACAATTACATCACTTAATGGCTACTGACATTTGTTACTGCGCACTGATGCAGGTCGAAGTTTATTTAACTTCTAATTTGGACAAGTTCCACACACCAACGCAGCTTCACAGATCATAGCACATGGAATAAAATTGGCATTTCACCAGTGGCTTTTTCATATATACTGTCAAGCGTGACTCTACCTCTCTGGATGTTTTCCAGATGGGGACAAAGCACTTTTCAGCACAAAGCTGATCTTATTAGATACACATTTTCTGACCACGGTGTATAACATTTTTCATGACTGAGTTATTTGCTGTTATTTTGAAAAGAAAATGGGTTTAATGTAACCAACTCAAGGCCAAATAGCTTGAGAATTTTGTGCAGTGAAATTTAATTAATTAATTAAATTAATTTGTTTTATCTTGAATATTTTTAACAGGTGATAAAGGAATTTAGAGATGATGAGATGGAACATCATGATACAGGACTGGCACACGATGCTGAAAATGTAAGTGTATTTTATGTCTTTAAATGTAATATATACACACGGCCAGTCAAAACTTTGGTCACACCTTCTCATTCAATGTTTTTTTTTCTTTATTTTTATTACTTTCTACATTATAGATATATGCTGAAGACAGCAAATATATGAAGCAAGATATATGGAATTATGTATCAGAGAAAAAAATGATAAATAACTCTTATATGTCTTATTTTTTAGATTCCTTAAAATAGCCACCTTTGCTTTGTTGACAGCACCGAAAACTTTTATATCAATTAGAAAAATGACTCCACACAGAAATAAATAAATATTGCTTCATTAGAGTATTTAACTGTCTTTACAGTTTTTAAGTTGTTGAAAGTACTGCTGCCTAAATGTGTGTTTTGTGTGTGTGTTTTTCCTCTTGTGTTTTAGGTACCTGGATACTGGCTATTAAAAAATGCAATACAGTTAGGTTGCAAAGCTGCAATATATGTTTCCCAACGTATCTAACGCTGTTCTTAAAGCAGTTGAATTGTTTTGTTATTCTGACTCAAGTTTGTAAATGACTTAATTTGGACCTGTGTTCTCACTCTGCATCTTTGTAAATGTAAATGAAGCACTTCCACACAACGTACCTGTACCTGATCGTATCTGTTAAAATCTCTGTAATAAATGTCAGGCCTTGGTTCTGTTTTCTGAAGGCAAATTTTTACTTTTGTGTTGTGTTACTTTTGTGCTTGCTGCAGGAAGGTCAGTCTGCCTGTCTGAAAAGTGTCAGTGTTGATGAGAAAGTGAGAAACTGGTGAAATAAAGATACTCATGGACTTTAGATATTTCCATTTGTACATGTATCCAGTTACCCCCACATACATAACATATTTTTGATATGATTGTGCCTTAGGTTGCTTCAGTGTTTTTCTTATCGGCAAGAGCTGCAAAGACCAATATTTGAATAACTTTTAGCTGCCTTTGACCAAAACCTAGACTCCCTAAACACGCATGATAAGAACATATTAATCCAAGTACAGACACACACACACACAACCACCACTACCACCACCATACCATTCTGTTTCACATGTAATAGTTCATATATCAAGCTGAGCAATGACTTGTCATCCAGGCCTAACTGCTAAGCAGCCTCACACAGCTGTTCTGGGTACATTAGGTCACTGAGCAAGAAGGCTTGTCCAGGGGCCCCTAATATTCATCAGGTTGTGTAGCTTGAGCCAAATGTTCATTCCCCCCCTGACTCAGTATCATTCTGTCCATATGTCCATTCAGCTGTGACCCCAAACCTGATTTCTTCTAGTTTTAGCATTTTTTTGAGCATGAGCATATGATACATGCTGACTCATTAGTGGGGGGTATTAATCATCTTGTTGATTGAGCAGATAAAAATGTTATTTAAAAAACGGAAAATCTGATATTTATTCATTGTATGTGAATTGATAAATATAAAAAAAAAAAAACCACAGACAGAGTCATAGTAAAATGTTCAGTTTGATTGTGCCATCATAAGAGGTTCAGCCTGCACATGTTAGATGAGATATTGAAATATGCAGATTTCACTTTCAGCTGCTTTAATGGTGGCTGCCTGACTGCAGGTCAATCTTTACATTTGCTTTATGCTATTGCAGCCGTGTGTGAAGATCTATTTACCTTAGCATAAGGTCAGAGGAGTTTGATTCTTTTCAATAATAGACCTGACTTCAGGGGTTAATATGCAGTTTTATCCTTCATTCCTGAAAAATGGAATTGTTTAATGTCCATCAGTAAAAGATCAAGTTAAATAATGTTAAATAATTTGTAGTCTGCATTATCACTGTTAGATGTTTCTGACTCACTAAATAAGCCATACAGAAACTAAACCAGGGTGTGTTCATGAATGCGCTACAGCAGTGTTTTTAATGGGGGGAGGGAAAAAGTGTGTGTGTTATATTCCAGTGAAAACTGAAAGGCTAACTTGCTAGGGAGCAAACGAACGCCAGCTTTTCTGACTACTGCTACTGGAACGCTGTCAACTTGGGTATGACGTCATTTTCAGAACCAGTATAACTTTGTACCTTTTTCTTTGACTCTTGGTAGTCATTTTAGTTTGGTAATCTATGGGTAAGGATCATATTTTGAAAGCAGCCTCAAGTGGCTGCTTGAGGAACTGCAGCTTTCGAGACCTTTTGATGCTCACATTTGAGCCCTGGTTGCATGCGCTTTGTGAACCAAGCTAAGCACTTCATCCTCTCATACGAATACAGTTAAATCTGGCTTAATAAACAAAGAATCACCAAAAAAGCGAACTCGATGCTCCAGGAAAACAAAGGAATTGGGTTACAGTGGATGAATGCTCGCTACAGCCACTTTATACATAGAGTTTATAATTACAGTAGGTAGTTCAACTGACCCATGAGTGTGGCTGCCATAATCCCCATCTCCCCATTATTTTTCCATTTTATTTGTACCTGCTTGCCTTTATTGACTGCATGTTATTTGATTTTCGTGACCAAGTACTAATTACTGTGAGCAAAGCCTGGAGTATTCTCACGATCTCAGGATAGGATGGAAACGCATGACATTCACTTTCATAATCACAGGAGGTCACCCACTATAGATCAGAGACATGAGACAGTAGGCTTTGCAAATCAAAGGTAGATCATCATACATTATCTTTGAACCCGATTAATAGTGCTGACAGTTTTATAGCAAGGCGTAACTGTTTAAATAAAGCAACATATGTAAAGCTCCTTTTGTAGTGTAATGTTAGCTGATGAAATTACTGGTATATAAAAAGACGAGTGATGACTTAGTCACAGTTCTGGTGTTAATAACCTTTAACTTTATAGACTACATCTAAATTATCTACCATATGTAAACACAAATGGTGTGCTATATATATATATATATATATATATATATATATATATAGACATATATATAGACAGACAATGTCTGCACATTCTGGTCAATTCCTCAATCATTTAAAACCATCAGGAGATCATGTGCATTGTTTAGGTTCTTTTCTCAGTATCAAAAGGAATTTGCTGAAACACAGACTCAGAAATTGGCAACAAGAATTTGAAGAGAGCAATAAAACTTTGCTAAACTGGGATTGTCTTGCTACCCATGAATAATTGCAGTTGTAAATCTTCAGCAGCACGAAAAATACAAATCCCTATAAGTCATAAGATCTTTCGGATACAGATTTTATTACTTCTTGGCTTTAATAGTTGGTGTTTGCCAGTAATAAGGCCTTCTGGGGTTTATGGTAACTAATAGCAAAAAAGTACTTCTCTAGAACTGAGAGCACAAGGAATTAAGTACATTTTGCTAGTAGTGTGATATGATTTAATGAATGTCTGGCAGCTTTCAACATCTGTTCTTTCTTTTTAATTCAAATACAATCACTTTTTTTTCAAGAGGTGAAAAAGACTCTGAAGTTGCAGGTTAGTGAGGTTACTATCCTGTTACTAGTTAAATGTGAGATGTTTCACCATGTTTCATGTGTTTTTTGTTGCCCCTATAACTTTTTATTTAAATGTGTTGCTACATCAAATTCAAAACGCTGCATTGATATCTAAAAATAAAATCTAATTTTTTAGCATTTAATGTCGTGCCTTTGTACTATTTTTACAGAAATATAGGATTTAAATAATTTGCAAGTCATTGCATTCTGTTTATATATTTTAAATTTACATCCATCTGAAGTTTTTGGGGGGTTTTATAAATCAAGAGGACTCAGAGGAGCTTTTCATCTACATCTGGTTTTCCAGGTCAACAGCCATGCTCTATAAATAGCAAACAGTAAACATTTTACTGTTCTGCGGTATGTCTGCACATACAGTAAATACCTGTGGTGTGATGTTACTATATGCTTTAGATCTCTGTTCTGCATTGAGGGACTAACTTATGTAAATTTTAGTTTGAGCTGTAACACATTCATTTTTCCACACCCTTTTAACGACATGTAAATGAGTGTAGTGTGCTCTGTGCATATGTGTATGTACAAATGCATCGAAATGCCTAAACATATTGGAAATCTTTTGGGTTACTGAGGGGTGTGTGGCGTGAAAGAGTAACCACGTGTTCACATCTTCACACTGTGAAGTGACAACACAAGATGCAAAGGACTGACATCACTGGAAGCTGGAATTTGTGATTTATGGCCTGCCGTGCAGTGCCAACCACCAATGGCTTTGGTGAGAGAAAAACACATCAAGGTCAGTCTTCTAGGAAGGTTAAACTGAGCAAAACCAAATTTTTTTTTAATTCATATCAAAACACTGTTATCCATATTCAACCACATACATTTCAGAATGATTTTCAATATATAGAACTGCAACATCAAATAACTTTTAGGTGAAGTTAAGTCTGGAGTATAGATCTATTTGTGTCTGTGAGTGCAACAAATCTTTCGTTCTGTCAAATCCACTGAATCAGACAGTAAGTATGAAAACTCGCTATCAAGCAACGTTTCATGTAAAATGTAAGTTCAGCAGAGACCCTTCAACAAAAATGAAATGGATCATTTTGACATCCCTTTAGCATTTCCAGTAATATTGCTAAGTGCATATGATTCATGAATTGGCAGAATATTTTGTGCATATATGCATGACTGTAGAATCAGTATGAACATAATACTATGCTGTTTTTGTGATTTAACTGCTTCATCATGATCTTTGCAAATAAAACCAAAATCCTCAGCTGGAAAACTGATTTCTGGGGCACATACCTTTAAACCCTTTTTACATGTCTCCTTTTCTCTTTAGCATCCACAGAGAATCCTAAACTATAGTAGATGAATTCTTTTGGAATTTTAATTAGGGATGCACCGAATGATCCCTTTTCATTGTGGTATAAAATATATGATTTCTTTAATAAGAACTATTTTATTTAACTGAAATGTATTTGAATCAATGGAAAATGGACATCAAAATGGACATCTAGGTCCCATCTTCTTTTCAGATGGGACCTACACGTGGGGTAGTGTGATAGTTTGTTGATGAAGTTGTAGGACTTGTGTGAAGGACTTATTGTTGAGTGCCGGAGTTGAGCATGGCGTGACCCCTCCACTGGTATCAATCAATATACTGACAGGCATGGTGGCTGATCCAGCATGACTCCAAGGCCACGCTGCTGCTCCACTATGTCATGAGCTCCA
This sequence comes from Neolamprologus brichardi, assembly GCF_056152115.1. Taxonomy (NCBI): domain Eukaryota; kingdom Metazoa; phylum Chordata; class Actinopteri; order Cichliformes; family Cichlidae; genus Neolamprologus; species Neolamprologus brichardi. Next base: position 29,367,605 of record NC_142109.1, on the reverse strand, counting down.
AAGATGCTTAAAGCTATTGACTCTAGCGCAGCTTGACACCCTCCCTGTCCCGCACCAACACAACCATCCTTCTATCAGAACCAGTGCCCCACTTAGGTAAGACACGAGCAAAGCCATTGAACTGCATAGGGTAAAGTCAGTAATTAAAGCTATAAATAATTGTATATAAATGTAAATGGGCGTAGCCACTGTGACTTCAGCCACTTATTTGTGAATGTCCATTTTCAATAATTGAAATTTGCATTAGAGCTTTTTCATCATGTCTTCCTTGTCACCAGAGGTGACCATATTTGGATGAGAGAGCCGTGCTAAGTGAACAGCTAATGCTAGCTATCTTATTTAGATAGGTGCATTCACAGCTGCTAATTAGTGCTAAAACCAAAGTATTTGCATTAAAAATCTGCCAAAAGTCACCAAACCAAACCTGTTTCAAATCAGCTGTGGTGGTAACCAGAGATGGGCAGTAACGTTACTGTAATCTGATTACTTTTTTAAAGTAACGAGTAAAGTAAGGGATTACTATCGCAAAAACGGTAATTAGATTACCGTTACTTTCCTGTAGGAATGCTGCGTTACTGCGTTACTAAAACCCTGATTTTTTTTGCGAGAATGTCTCATGATGTAAGCGAGTGCGACGTTCGTGACAACAGCTGTGTGCAGATCAACAATGGATCATATATCGAGTGCAGGAGAGAGTATGAGCATGCAGCGTTTAAAGCGTGGAAGTACTGACCTTACTTTGAGTTTGATTCCATAAAAAGTGACAAAAACATTAGTGTCCGTTGTGCTTGGGAAGAAAACTTCTTTTTACAGCGAAACCCCCCCAAACAAGCACCGAGTGCTCAACGACGTAATGGGAAATTCACAGAGAAACTCGCGGATTCTTCCACTGACCGCTGTGGCACACCTGCACCAGGGCACACCTCCGCCTACCCTACTCCTGCTTAACCGGTGAAAATAGAGCAAAAGGGCCGCTAGTCTTTGATTTTATTTATTTTCTGCTGTGTTTTACTTGCATCTATTTGAAAGACTGAGTGTTAACACAAAAAATATTTTATTTTATGTGCTGGAATGTGCAGAAAATAGGTTTAAATGTTAAACAAATTTCTTCAAGTCAGAGAATGGTGCATATAATTTAATTTTTACTTGATGCATAAAGTTAAAAGATTAAAACTGATAAAACAAGTTAAAAAAAGAGACTTTTCCATTTGATTACATTTTGTATGATGCATTATGCAGAAAAAGTAGAATTGGGCTGAAAGATCTATCGCTTTATTACCTATTCAGGTTGTAAATCGTGTTTTTAAAAAGTAACTAAGTAACTAAGTAATTAATTACTTTTGAAAATAAGTAATCAGTAGAGTAATGGGATTACTTTTTTTGGGGAAGTAAGTAATTAGTTACTGATTACTTTTTTCAAGTAACTTGACCAACACTGGTGGTAACAGACAACCAGGCTAATCAGATTTAACCTGCAAACACCTGTCACTCAGAGAGGCTACAACCCTGATAATGCACAATTTTAGCCTTTATAGTTTTCAAGTCCAGGAGTTATAAATCCTGCTTTTATAAAAGGAGAACATGGCTTAAAAAAGTCTGTAAATATGTCTATGTAACTATAGACTGTATCTATATGTCATTGATACTCACATTTCTATGATACTTTATCAGCCTTACTGACCATTCAAAGAGCTGTAGATTACAAGTTATATATAAAGTGTACATTCATACAGCAATTTGCAATCTATTGCCAAGAACAGACAATCACCAATTAACATGCATACATATCTTTGCACTGAAAGGCTTAAAGAAAGGTCGAGGTAAGAGTTCAAACCCAGAACCTTCTTTCTGTCAGTCAACATGCTAATCACTCCACCACCGGTAGATCCACTTTTGGCTCTCGCCGTCTTGGTATTAGTGAAGCTGAATGTGATGAACAAAAGTGTGAACCCATAAGGTCTGGTTAATCACTACCTTACAAAAGACACACCATAAAGCATGACCTTCTTTATTGTCCTTTTTGACTAACATTAGAAATCATAATTACAAAATGATCATTTTCTCACAGCCACAGTCTGAATTGAACCAGAAGGGTCTGCTTTTGCCGGCTCTTAGAAAGAACAGGTTAAACTTTTAGATGTAGAGTCTACATTGGACTTTCCTATAGAGTTTTTAAATTTTACATGGGGGTGATGGGGATGGGTTGCTCTTGCAGATAACCTTAAGTGGTCATTCTAGGAACTGTTAACTGTATTCTTTTTATAATGTCTATATTGACTTCATTTTTCAGCCCTGCAACTGCTGCTTGGGTATGAACTTACCAGCACGTCGCTTTATTTTAGTATTTACTTTGTATATAATATTTAAAACATCTTCAGCAATTAATGAAATCTAAAAGAATATTTAGAAAGTGTAAAAGTCCATAAAAATAATCATTGTACCTCCACTGATTTAAATTGTTCAGGGAAAAACAGAACGTGTGCAACATCAGTATGAACTTCAGTAATACAAATCTGCAATATGCTTTCATGATGTGAGGCTTTTAGTGTTCTGATCTCTGTTTGCCCTTTATACATCAAAAATTTCCTTGTGGAATTCAAGGAACTTACTTGGATGAAGTTGTGTCTGAAATCGGAATAAAGTGCACACAGAACATAGTTGGCTGTGAAGGGATCAGCAGAACGAGCTGCAGTGTGTCAAAGCAAACAAGACTTATTCATTAGTCATCTATCCTTTTCTGTATGTTACATTACACCCCCATCCCCCAGAATTCAACAACTTGTATTGCTGCTGCTTACCCTCCTCAATTTACTGTGATGCATAAGCAGCTTGCAGAAGGTTACCATGCAAGGCCTCTTAACACCTGGTTTAAGGAATAGTTTTTCCCACCCCACCTGCTAGCCTCCTGCAGTGGCTCAGCGCTTTACACCGATCCCGCTAAGGCTCTTTCTGTCATCCTCACTGATTGAACGGAGAGCTCTGGCAGTAGTGCTCTGGCCAAGTCTCATATCTCTTGCCCGAGGCTCGTTTTCGTGTCGCTTGTAAAGATGCCACTCTTATCACCTATTAATCATGGCCCTCGATGTCCAGCTATGCCCTCCACTGCTGGTGACAACAAGTGATGCTCTTGCAGATTTTCAGATTACATGCAACATGAAAAGGAGGCTTCAAGCTACGATTAGGTTTGGATCATAAGCTTAGTTAAAGTTTTGCTGGTGTATTGATGCAGCCCATGAGAGTTTTAATTATTCTAAGGTTTACTGTAAAAGTTGGAGGGCTGGATTTTATACTTGTTACGCGTGGGGCGCAACCTTTCTGTGCTTTAGTGTAAGCAATGGAATTTAGATCACGACAGCCGTCCCTGGATCGTTGTTCTTTGAAGTTATCAGCCGTCAAATATTCTCGCTCATGGCTGAGCCCTCAGCTCTTGTGGTTGGTGATGACACACATGCACAGCAGACAAAGTGCCCGGACCACCCGAAGCCTGAGGTATCCTGACCTTGGAGGCTCGCTGTGAAACATAACAACACAAGGGGAGAAAGAATGCCTTCTATGCTGCACAAGGGGTCAAGTTGTTGTCCCGGTCAGGGTGAAGTTCAGCATGTCACACAAGCCCCTTATGTGTTATCTACAATGTTTGTCTTTCAAAGGAAAAATACACATATGATAGGCTCCAGAAGCATGTCTGGTCTCACTCATAGTGTGTGATTGTGGTGGTCTGGTAGTGTCTGCTGCAGAAGCTACAAAGGGACAAGACTGAAATGCTCTGGGAGTTGAATCAGTCAAGATCTAGAGCCCAAATTCATTTTGATCCGCTGATCTGAGGCCTGTACTAAAAAAACGTATCATTCTGTCCAATCCCGTATGAAAGAATAACAAAATAGCAGCAATGCCATCTCTCTGTTCGTGACATTCTCGCGAAATGGTGATAGATTTACAGCAACTTCTTTCGTTTTTTAGCTATTTGAGGTATCTGTTAAACAGATTGTTGCATTGATTTCTGGGAAGACAGATGGTGGTGTGCATGCTTCGAGACAACTGAAGGAATGAAGAATTGTTCAGCTCGGTAGATCAAATTCGGTATAGGCCTTAGGCTGCATTTTTATTGCGTGTAGGCACATACGATCTCAGACATATTTTTGAGTAGCTTTGCTTTGTTTCTGGCCATAGTTGAAAGTAGATAAAATAGCACGAGGTGCTTGAAAATGAGACAAAATACCATTTTTCATGCCAAAGCAATAAGACAAACCCAAGAAAAACTGTCTGCTTTGTTTGTAAGTCTTCAAATGGTTGGGTGATTATTGCAGACAACATATTATATCACCTGATTTTTCTTCTGTACATCCAGAATGCATTCAGACACGTGGCTGTATCCTGATAGAAATGTTTATATACAGGATGAACCTTTAAGATTTAAATCATTCCAAAAGCATCTAGTTGCTATTTCTACATTGATTGTAAGTGTGCTGTTTTCTGTTTGTACAGTTTTCCAATAAAGATGTCAATTTGCCTTTGGCATAATGTATTTATTTTTCTCTTCTTTGCTTTATCATTCTGAAATGTGCACCCTGCAGTCTTTTCAACCCTGACTACCCTATGCAGCCCTGCGCTGCCTTGTGTAGCCACTGGCCTTCCAAGCGATCATTATTTGCTTTGATTGACACTCTGGGATGGTGTGCATTTCATTGATGAGAATTTTAGAGCTCTGGGGCTCGTGATCCTTAGTGATCGGTGGTACGTCACCCTGCAGCCATCCCAGGGGCGACAGCTACAGATCAGTTTCAAATACTCTGTCGCTTTCATCGCCAAAGGCAAACTAACTTAACCTGACAAACAGAAGTCTGCAAAGCTGTGGGTAAAGTTACCATCAGTGCACAAAACCTATAATTCTGCAGGATAGAAATCGCTGAACTTTTTTAGCTTGAGTGATTAGCCCAAGACAAGAACCAAAAGGGGGTTAGAGTATATAAAACTGCTTCAGCAGTCCTCCTTTAATTGTAATCAGCGTCTGTAGATCACAGAAATATGGTAGGATAGTTAAATTTAAGTTTTACAGCGGAGCTGTTAAGTGTTAAGTGGTATCATCTACATAAAGAAGTGCTTGAAAATTAAACTGAACTGAAAATTGTGAGAGGAATTTACAAATCTTCCTGCATTTGAGTTAATAAAAATAATATGCTTAAATAGTCAGATTGTCTAATGACATAATAAGCTTCAGAGAATTACCTTAATGGGGATTTTGATGAGTAGAAGGCCTTAATCCCCCCCCCCCCCCCCCCCCAATCCACCACCACCACCACCAATTTTTTTTAAAATAAAACAAGTGCAAAGAATAATTTGTGTGCTGCAAAGGCCCGACCTTTTATCTTAAGTTCTTTAATAACACTAATGATTTTATTAAATGAAGTAAAGGAACAGAAGCTATTATTCTTTAATTATAATATGTTTTTGTTAATGTGCCTTTGAAAAGGACTAAACCACACTCCTATACTTTATATTAGTTATGTAATGACTTTACCCCAGTAAATAAATTGTTAGATTTCTGTTATTCATGTAAAACTGAACGTACTTAAAAGAATGAGGCAATGCATAATGCGTATGGTGCTACAACCAAGAAGAGTCTCCTCCACCTGTGCTTTGAGACTGTTGACCATGCGGGAACCTTACGGTACGACTGATTCCCATGTCAGAAAATGTTTGAGGTGGGCGCTCGAATGACCTCTGGGTCACATTCCATGCAAAGGGACTGTGCGGTCATGCTGACCATGTAGATGTTTAAATAAGAAAAAAAATGGCAATCAGTAGCGGATGGAGGGGGGAGAAGAAGGAGGTTAGGGGTAAAAAGAACTTGTGCATGAGGTACGGTCAGCTGGGAAAGTGCTTGAAGGTGGGTGTGTGCAAAGAATTGAAATATGTTGAAGAGATGCGTGTGTTATCTTTTCTCCTCACCACTAACCATCCAGTACCTCCCCTTGTGGTGTGTCGTCACCAGATGATCTCAGGGCCTGAGAGGAGCTGCAGGAGAAAATGGGAGGAAATCTGATCCATATGGTGGCACTATAAAGGTCGTCGCTGATTTGCAGCCTTCATCAAAACCTGGTCAAGACTTCATCACTTACTCATGACTAGGACCCTCCTCTTGCACCTTGTCACAGTGCATTGAATGTCTCACCAGTCTCTCTCTCCAGCAGAACCAGTTATCTGCCTGACCCTTGGGGTGAGGGGTTCATTGCAGCAATCTTCAAAACCGATTCTTCTTTGAAAGGTAAAGTCTTTGCAAGTTGGAAAGTTTTTGAAGATTTCTCATGTTTTGCATGAATTAATCAGCATGTCCCTAATTTTTTTTTATGTTGCCTCAGATATGAAGATACTGGGTCCATTTGTTTTCTTGCTCTTGCTTGGGGGACTGTGGTGTCAGAACAACCGTAATGCTAAAGCTACTGGAAAGTCCACAAAGAAGTCTAGTGGGATCCAACAAGGTGATGCTGGCCAGTCTGCCTCCGCAGCTGATGTTACTTCAGGAAGCACTGGAAGAACTGGAAGCACCTCCAGAAACACCGGGGGCTCAGCCGAATCAAGACAGGAAGGTGCTGCAGGGACTCGTGGAGCTGGACAACAGACAGATGATATGAGGCTGCACTACCTCACAAACACACAAGTTACATGTAATGATGGGACAGTAGCTGGGTGAGAAGTTCTGGTTGTTTTTGCTCTTTAACGTCTGTTTGCTGATTGAGTCAGGGATTTTACAAAGATGGTTTATCTTCTGTTTCTCCTCATGCTCATTCATTTGTTCTACAGGTTTTACCTAAAGGAATTCAGAGGAAGCCGCCGATGGTTGTTATTTCTGGAAGGTGAGTATTTAAAACCCCATATGGTTAATTTAGTCCCCTAAGGTCAGATTGTTTTAGCGTGACACCCGCTCATTGGAATCTTAATGTGGATGTCATCTTGTCCTGTCAACTTTTTTGGTTGCTGCGTGTCACAGACTTGAAATGAGGTTAACACCGGTGGAGCGTCTTCCAAATGTACTTGTACTCTGATATCGAACACAAATAATTTTCCTGCATGTTACTGAGTGACAAATCAGCAAAAATTAGCAATCTGCATCCTGACAGTTTGTAAATTAAAGAGATCATTCTAGTCTTTTGCTCAACTGTGAATTATTATTGTTATTATTATCTTTTTTTCAATTTTATTTATATAACACCAAATCACAACAGCAGTTGCCTCAAGCTGCTTTATATTGTAAGGTAAAGACCCCATAATAATACAGTTAATGCACACTATGGTCATGTTAGTGTAGCAGCCTGCAGGTGCAACCATTGCTTTCACCATTCCTCACAGGCCTGTGTGATGGGCTAACAAGGGTGTCCCTATCTTGGATGTGAATGTCTAATATTAGTGTCTATTATATTTAGGTGGCTGGTGCTGCTACAGCAGAGAGACCTGTGATTACAGGTACCAAAATATCCCCCGACTAATGAGCTCATCGGGGTGGCCTGAAACTAAAAGAGGTTAGTCAGCCGACAGTGTTTCAGAATGCCTTTCATAGACGTTTCCACAGAGTTGCTTTCTTTGACTAGTGAGGCAAGTGGACATCTGTTTAATGAGCGATTGTTGGATTTACAGGAAGTGGAATATTATCTTCTAAAGCTGAGGACAACCCACACTGGCATAACGCAAATATTGTGTAAGTACCTGCATAGATGTGCTTTGTATTTTTGCGGTTAATGAAGGTGTATAAAGACAACTTTTTCTTTGTTCCCATAGTTGTTGTATTAATTAATTTTGTACATAATGGGAGATACTGCAGGGGAGTAGGATTAAACATTCAACTTACAAATATGAAGACTTATTTTTTTGTATTATAAATTTTCTGAACTTTGATGTTTGAATAAGTAAATGAAGTGTTATCTTACTAAATAGACTCTTCATAAACACATGTTTGTACATCAGAATGAAACATTTTTACATCAAGATCTACTGTCACTTTATATATATTGAAACCCTCTTGGCAGAAAAATAATTTTTAGGGAAGAATATTCAGTAAATCAAGATATAATTGGTAACATTTATGAAGAATTTCTTTGTAAAAACCTTCGGAAATTAAAAAAATTGGGCTAAAACTAAGGTTTTCTGCGTGTAAGTGCTACTGAGTATGTGTATTTTCTATGGATTCTTTACTCATTCTTTAAAGGAGAAAAGTTATTGATGTTTTTATTGGATGTCATAAAACTTCTCCAGTTCATCGTGTGTCCTTGGGCAAGACACTTCACCCGTTGCCTACTGGTGGTGGTCAGAGGGCCCGGTGGCGCCAGTGTCCGGCAGCCTCGCCTCTGTCAGTGCGCCCCAGGGTGGCTGTGGCTACAATGTAGCTTGCCATCACCAGTGTGTGAATGTGTGTGTGAATGGGTGGATGACTGGTTGTGTAAAGCGCTTTGGGGTCCTTAGGGACTAGTAAAGCGCTATACAAATACAGGCCATTTACCATTACTTACATTGAGGAAAAATATGCTGAATAAATATTCACAAATATCTGTAAACATCCAGGCCAAAACTGAAAACAGCTATATTAAATTAACTTAAATTAACACATAAATGTGCATTTTTTTTTCTGTGCACTAATCTGAAAAATGCTATAAAAAACGTGTTTTTAGCTGTAAGGTCACTTCCTGAAGCTGTTTTAGGTGATTTTTTTGTGTGTGAAACGTTGGATAAAGTGTCTAATGCTACAGTTCTTAAAATGATTGTATCGAAAAACAACAACAACAAAAAGGTTGCATAATCAGGGATTCAGCAAACATATCTTCTTAATGCAGCTGGGAATATGCTTGACCTAAAAAGGATTGAAAACACAATTCTTTGTGCGTGCAACACTTTCAGTGACCCTTTTTATGTCAGACAAGATTACTTAATTATGCAGCACAACAACAAAACTGTATCACCGATTAATGACGAATAAATAATTTATTTTGTTTTCTTTTTCCTTCCTTTCTTTCTTTTGAAGATTGTTTTTTATGTTGAAATGTCGAGGGTGACTTTAGCGATCGCACAGCCTGAGGAAAGAAACGTCTGAAAAGTCTGGTGGCACAGCAGGATATATACTGCGTGGTGAACTGGCATATGCGTGTAGTGTTTTGGGTGATATTTTTAACTTTCCGCTTTCATCCATGCGAGCAATTTTAATCTTTAATGATAAAGTTTCGTTTCTGAAATTCAACAACACGCAGGCTGTGTGATCAAAATAGAGATTTGCCACTTTCTGATATATGACAGAAGTTGTCAGCTCCAGCCTGAGGTGATTTTTATGGGGGAGGGAAGAAACCAACTTCAGGGCCTCCAGCTTTAGTCTAACAAATGTGATTGTCTTCTTTATGGCAGATTCATCCCTTACTGTTCCAGTGATGTGTGGAGCGGCACTGGGCCTGCACCGACACCCCCTTCCAGGCCACGACAAGGCAGGGACAAAGTCAGAGATAGGAATATAAATGCAAGTAAGTTTCCTCAAATCTTTTACAATAAGGTAACCGTAGCTCCTTTGGATACAAGAAAACATGTATTCTCTAAATGTTCAGTTAATTCGAGAATAAAAGTCACTTCATACTTGTCTTTCCTATCAGCTGAATATAACTTCATGGGATCCCTAATCATCCGTGAAGTCATCAAAGATCTCATCCCTAAAGGAATCAAGCAGGCCAAGGTTGTCATGCTGTCTGGTAGCAGGTGAGTTTGTTTTATTGTGCTCTGATGGACAAGAGTCTCTGTACCACCTGGATCGTCTCCATATCTACCATTAAAGTCCTATTTTGGGTGCATCCTCTTGTCAACAATGAAGATGTTTACAGTCAACTGTGATCAGTGACATAATGTTTATTAAAGGGCCATGCCCTGTAATGGTGAACATTCCTCCCAGGTTAGCAGCATGGTTCTTGAGACGTCCCCGGGCCCTAAAACAGGATCAACTGAATGTGAAACCTGCTAAATGTTTACTTCCCCACTATGAGCTGGCATGCACTGTCAGTTTGATGTCCTAAACAAAAATGTCACCCTCAAAGCCAAACTGTTTATTCATTTTCTTGGCTCCCCTGCAGCGCTGGTGGAACAGGTGTTTTGCTCAACATTGCGAGGGTGGCCAGTCAGCTCCAGCAGCTTGGTGCAGAAGCTCAGGTCCGAGGCCTCGTGGACTCAGGCTGGTTTCTGGAGAGCAAGCAGCAAAGATCACCAAACTGCCCTGAGACAGTTTCCTGCTCACCTGAGGATGCCATCAAGATTGGACTCAGGTGAAGACAATATTTAGATCTCTTCCTATGCCCGATGTAGGATTTGGAAATCATATTATTCGTGAATTTTATTGATTAACCGTGCATTGTTATCTCAGGCTGTGGAATGGGGTTGTTCCTGACAGATGTCGGCAGCTCTTTAAAAGAGGGGAGGAGTGGAAGTGCTTCTTCGGTCATAGACTATACTCTACTTTGACGTGTGAGTGTTGACTGGTGTCTTTGTTTATGATGATGTTTTAAATTTAAATGCACACCATATAACTGACTTGAGCAGTTCAGAAATAATGAGCACTGACATATTAGAACTGTGAATTTCCTTCACTCAATCAGTGAACAGACTGATTCCCACGCTGATGACATGATAAGCTAATGTAAGTTCATCTGGACTGGCTTGAACTGGACTGCATCTTTTTTTTAGAGGCCTTCTGAATATTACAGCCCTCGATGCAAACATTTAAGATCTTTATTGTCACATGTATGGAATTTTAAAGTTGCTAAATCAGCAAAGCATATAAAAGCACATGTTTAGTCAAAATCTCAAAATCAGGGTCTGAAATTAAAGAAAAGAGATTTTCTATTTAAATCTTGAAACTCTAACTGCTACGCTGGTGCGTAAACTTTTAGATCATGACATCCTGAGTTGTATTCACTGTAATCATTGAAAAGGGGGCATTATGGCTAGTAACAGTATGTTTAACTGGTGGATTTTTTTCATTTTGGCTGTTGAATATAAAAACTTTTTAGAGACTGGTCTAAATAACAAATTTAATCACCAACTGAGGCCAGCGCAAAAACCTGCAGATCTTATGAAATTGTACACACAGAAAAAAAAAAGATCACGAACATGGTGGTGAATGTAAATCTAAATCCACTCATCCAGGGGAGTGTATATGTGTGTGTGTGTGTGTGTGTGTGTGTGGATACAGCTTAATAACTGGCAGGAAGTGACTAATAGACTTGATTGAATTTACTGATTTGATCAACTAAATGTTATTTTCCCTATAGCCCCTGTGTTTATTGTACAGTGGCTGTTTGATGAGGAACAGCTGAGGGTGGAAAACATCTATATAGGGGGACAGAGCATGTCTGAGGAGCAGTGGCAGTACATACAGAACCTGGGCTTGGAGCTCAAAAACTCCCTGAGAGATGTTACGTAAGTTCCGTAGCACTTATCATATATTGACGTCCAAACATTACTAACATTAACAGAACATAAAAACTGTATGTTTAGCACTCATTGATTTCCAGCCATTACAAGCTGTAACATCTCTGTTCACATGGACCTGAAATTGAAATTAAGCCCTTTCGACAAAGCGGAACTGCTTTTTAGTGTTTTCTTTTAATATTCTTGACCATTGATAGTGGCAAATACAATCATTAATTTTAATAGATTAGGAAATCAATTCAATCTACAATTTATAATTATAAAAAAATATTTAAATTTTTTTTTTTCCATTTGTACATTTACACGTCAAAGCCTGTAACTGTTGAGTGAACTGCAGCCATTTAAAACAGCAGACAATCAAATTCTATGTTAACATCCAACAGTTCCTTGAAGTTCTCTGTGCCGTCTATCCATTCCTTTCAAAAGTCGTCATCACGCAGTGACTAGATTCAAATCTTATTATAGCTAGTTGAAAAATAAATCAAGATGGATTTTAACAAATGCTCTCTCTTTGCGTGTCTTTTAGGGCTGTATTTGCTCCGTCCTGTCTCTCCCACACACTAATTACCAAAAGGTAAGAATGGATATTCAAGTTCACCTGGCACCCTTGTTTTTTCTCCCCGGCAGTCATCTCTACCCAGTGAGCTCATGCTGCTGTTTTTGTTTTGCTTGTTCATCAAACTACATTGTCACCAAATGCCACTTCACACTTTCTCTAGCCTCCCAGTACCACTTTAACATAGAGATTATTTAGTTGTTCACATGGACATTGATGGGTCATTGCAGTCTTATATAAGTATACTTAGTTATGCTGAAGTGGGTGCAATCAAAGTCAGGAGCTGAAAGTTCAAGGTCTTTTGTAGCTTTGTATGTTGCAACACTTGCAGTTGCAAACCTTAAAGTAAAACAGTCTCCTGCCATTTGCCCTTTTCTAGTCCTTAATTACTAACTCTGACAACCTTCCCATTTTTCTTTCTTTATTTCTAATTCATAACTTCTCCTTCTTGTTGTTCCTAAAGTAACTGGACAAGTTTTCAAGTTAGAGGCACGTCTCTGCCACGTGCCCTTCAATGCTGGGACAGGAGTCTGGAAGCAATACGTAACAACAGGACCCCGGCTAAAGGATGTCCTTTTCACCTCGTGGATTCCTGTCAGTGGCCACAGTGTAACCCCACCTGCCCAGCTTTGGTGGATAAGACCACCCAGCAGGAGCTTACCTTGCTCCAGATGCTGGTAGCCATGGGTCTGGACCTCCAGAGGCTGGGCCTGGATCCCCAGGGAGATGCAGATTCTCTTGTCAGCATGGTCAGGAATGGTGGCTAAGTGTGAAAATTTAGGGTACACGAAAGGTTGGCCAGAGGCTTAATAGATGAAAACAAATGTGTTGAAAATTTTAACGTAACCATAGAAATGCTGTAGAAATCTGGTTACTATGTCTTGTGCTACTCAGCATTCCATTATGCTCCACATGACTGTTCACTTTGAGACTTGGCTGGAGGGTATGTCACTGCATCTGGGTTTGAATGGTTTAGTGGGCCCTCTACTGGACACCAGTGGAAAGAGGTGTTGCAGCTGTACTGATCAACAAGCTTAGTGTTTAGCAGATGGCTGTGCATAACCTCCTACAACACACTTTCAGCCTGATCACTCCACAGGAACATGTAACATCAGAGCATGGTAGTAGAGTTGTAATGAATAGAAAGTACCTGATCGCTGACGGAGACACAAACATTTTGCTCAAACAAGATAGAAATGCTTTTGTGTTCATGCAGCTTTTAGCAGTTAAACTTGCTTTATACTCTTTATCTAAAGTCTGTTTTAGTTATTCACTGATTTCCAATATGCATTATTGAAAAATACAGAATCTGTCAAATTTCTAGTAATCAGATTACTACATAATAATACACAAATGAGCTAAGTGTTCAACTTTTTTGGAGAAAACATATCAAAACGTTTCACTTACTTTTACTCAGTAATTTTTGGTGCACTTAGTTCCAAAGACACTACCGATTTTTGGTGACTTAGTTTGAGTGTTTAGATTCTGATGCTATGCTGACATACATATATTTATATATATATACATATATTACATAGTATCTATACATACTTTCTATGCATGCAAAATAGAAATGTGATTAGTTATTGTAATATTTCTGTGTAGGGCAGACAAAGGTGATCAGGACCTACCACAATAATTTGTGAGTTTATTCAAGGAAAAAACACAGTTTTGACATGTGAACTTATTAATGTAAAAAAAAAAAACACGCTGCAGTTACTCACTGCACAGTTGTGACAATCTATGTCTAGTGACATACACAGACATAATGCAACTAGTATTTCATAGGGCTTAATATTGCAGTCCTTCATTGTTGTTAAAGCATGATTTTTCATAATGTTGTGCTGTTTTTGCATTTACAGACAATGCTGTAGCTGTATGTTTTAATTTCCTTTAGGTACTGCAATAAGGGTGTTGCACGTGTCAAAATGTGGAATAAAAATATGATGTGGATCTGAGAGTTTGCACTTTGTAATCTGTTTTATTATACTCTTCACAGGATCTGAGTCAGAATACACATTGAGAAGATTCAATAACTGTTGAAAGTATATTTCACAGTTTCCTTCTATGAGGAGCACCAAGTCCATAGAGACTGTTAGCAAATGTGAGAACAGCAGAAACAATATGAAATAATGACATAAATAATTGTGTTTAATTCAGTTCAGTTCAATTCAATTCAGTTGAGTTTTATTTGTATAGCTTTAAATTGTAAGGATTTATTGTAAGGTAAAAAACCTACAATAATACAGAGAACCCACCAACAATCAGATGACCCCCTGTGAGCAAGTGCTTTGGCAAAAGTGGGAAGAAAAAACTCCCTTTTAACATGAATATATGCCCCTTTTTCTTTACTCACCACCAAGGTAGCACACTGGCTGTACTGTCCTTCAAATTCCAGGCTAAGATAATCTCTGAGTCCTCATTTCTGAGAATATTTAAAAAACAAAAATCAGAGTCTTATTTGCCTAATGACCAAAAAAGTGTTCCTTGATATTTGAAATTTTATTTGCCACGGGGTCAACAAATCTTACTAAGTAAACACAAGAACAGGAAATGGCGTTGTTTTTAGTTTGTGTGAATATTCACAAATTTGTCAACATACAACCATGACCAGACATATTCACTGAGACATGACATTGAGAGTTAATTGCCTTTCCAAGTCTTCAATTTGGGTTACAATATCTATTCTGAACTTCAATATTTTCCCTGGGCAAAACAAACAAACAAAAATATAATTTTGCTCCTCTCGTATTTCCTAAGGGGTGGCCAGATCAGATGGATCTGCATGTTTTATTATATGCTGGATGCCCTTAGCCAGGTTTAGGACTGGAAATAATAATAATATAGTGTACATACTCATGTATATTTTCATATTCATATATTTTCACTTTTAAAAGCACTCATAGTTAAGCTCCTGGATATGAATGCAGGACACTCATCATCACTTGGGGACACTGCTTTAAATTTTACATTTATACAAAGCGCTTAGGGACACTTGACAGCAAAATTATTTATTTTTCTGAATTTAATCTTCGTTTGAGGTCGAAGAAAGTGGCCCACTTTTTTCTAAACCTACCAAACAAAATAAAATATTAGTTACTTATAAATGTCAGACTTCTTATAAAACGGGTGCAGTTTTTAGGGACAAAATAAACATGAATTTTTCGGTACGTTTGTTGGGGGGAGTTTGGGCTTTGGCGCTGTGGGCCATCTCGGCTTGAAAAAGTCTCGACCTTTTTTCCCATAATGCACTGCCGGATTTTCGTACTTCCTCTTTCCGCCATATTGCAGAACCGGTAAGATGTCTTTTTACATCGTCACCTTCAATCTTTTAAGTATCTAAAGCATCATATTGTGAAATAATCCATAAGTGAGTCCATTTCGAAGTAAAAGTTGGTAGTAATGATCTGGGCTGATTATGGTTTCCATTAGTGAAGCGGATTCATATTTTTTGTCCTGTGTTAGCGGGACTGCCTGGCCCCTATCAGGGCGGCTTGATTGCTTGATAGCTGTTAGCTTTGCTCCCAGTTATGCGAGTTTCAAATGTCCAATGAATAAGGCATTTTAGCTGTCCGTACAGGTCTGTATGTGGTACATATTGTCGATAATATTTTGACCGTTGTAACTGCAGAACTAAGGACACTACTTACTGTGGCGTTTGCAGGCGGATAAGCTAAGTAGCTAATCTGAGTGCTCATGAATGACCATGCTTCAGTGGAAGGCTCCGTTTTTCCTCTGTTAGTGTAACTGAAACCACAGCATTACTTGTCAAGAGTAAATTGTGAGCAGTATTTAACCTGCGATCTCTGGAAAATATTAGCGTGGAGGCTCATAATTGTAGAAAAAGGTCGGCATGATTCGTGTTAGCAAGGTTTTGCTAACTAGGCTTTCTTTTACTTAAGTCCTCCTTTGTAGTGTAGTGAGCATTTTTGTCAAATTCAATGAGTTTTTTTGTAACGTTTCACCATCAGTGTTCTATTTTAGTCTGTAGAGCGTCGATGGTGATGATACTCACTAATTTCCTTCTTGTCCAGGCCTTTGGATCTAATGCTAAAAGTCTTTTTTTGTGTGTGTCCACAGGCATCATGGTGCGCATGAACGTTCTCGCAGATGCTCTCAAAAGCATCAACAATGCTGAGAAACGTGGGAAACGTCAGGTCCTCATCAGGCCCTGCTCCAAGGTTATTGTGCGCTTCCTAACCGTCATGATGAAGCACGGTGAGTATCATTATGAAGGTGTGTGCGTTCCAAGTTGATACTTTATGTACCACATGCAGTTGTAAAGCATCTCGAAGGGCTGACTGCTTTGTTTGTGTGTACAGTTGGTAAAAGTATAACTTCAGTTTAATTTGAGACCTCTAGAAGCGCCCTGATGTGTTTAACTTAATGTATATAATAATTATGCACATTAATAATGTGTTTAACTTAATGGTCTTTGCCATTTGTGCCTTGCAGGTTATATTGGTGAGTTTGAGATCATTGATGACCACAGAGCCGGAAAAATTGTTGTCAATCTCACAGGCAGGCTGAACAAGGTAAATAGAACCAACCTGTGCTGTTATTCATGTCACTTCTTTGATAGTTTTAAACACATGCTTTGTTTCTTTTGCTATGAATGACTGAAGGAAATATAATTTTATGTTAGTGCCGTTTAAGTTAACTTGGGTCTTAAAGGGCTTCTAGTCATAATGGCAACAGAGAAGCTGTCTTTACAGTTATGTACCAATAAGTCAGTGGCCATTGTTTTCATTTCGATATGTTAAACTTGGTTTAACTCTTATCACTGTCTAGCCTTGCTTGTAGCTTTAATGGTTTGTGAATGGAGTCTAAACCACTCTTTCTCTCTTGTCAGTGTGGCGTGATTAGTCCACGTTTTGATCTCCAACTCAAGGACCTGGAGAAGTGGCAGAACAACCTGCTGCCCTCAAGACAGTTTGGGTGAGAACTATTTGTCGTCACACTTTCAATCCAAAAACCAATAGAAATGAGCAACCAGGTATTTTTAAGTGTATTTTGGCCCCTAAATGTCTCTATATGATGAGTGAGGCTCTGGGATGGAAGGTGCACCATTTGCTCCTCTGATGCCTTCTCTTTGTTGGCCCTGCCTGACAAAATGGTGTAGTTGGTTAGTGTTTTAGGTGGTTAACTGTGTCGATCCATATGTCTCGATTTGTCATGAGTAACTGTAGCTTAAGTATCGCCGTTTGTCGCTTTTAAATGTTTTGTGCACAATGGAACTGGACAAAGATTTATTTTGTATAAGGCAGCCACAAGTGGGTGTTTTTATTTATTTTAAATTGCACTCTTAATAGTTTTTCAGACAGATGTGTGACTAGTGCAGAACTATACTAGGCCCATTGATCAGATGGCTACCACACTGTTTCTGTAGTCCTGCACACATTACATTGTTAATGTGTTTCCTTGTTGGTTGGATGATCTGTCTGAAAGATCATTTTACGATCTGTTACAGTTGTGATAGAGAGGGCAGAGAGGACATTGCTGCTGTCTCAGCCTGTAGCTGAGTTTAAAGATATGCAGCTGATTGAAGTGTCTTCATAAAAAAAAAAAACAGCTTTAAGAAGCATTAAAAACACGTTTAATGCTTCTTGAGCAGGTGGTGTGATAAAGTACTCTAATTGTCTTTTTACTCAAAGGTTTTGATGTAGTTTGTGCTTACAGTAGGGCTGTAATTTAATTTTATTTACAATTTTGTCTCCAGGTGCTATGAAAACAGGATGAAATGGCTACTTTATTTTTTACATTCATTATTGCTTCCCTTACCCATGTTTAATGCACTTGTGTGCATTTATTTTACTCACAGTTTAGTCTCACTCTAATCAAGATGACTAAAAGATTCAGTTGTGAAGATCTAGCTGGATGAAGTAAAACAAGGTTTCTGGGGGTGAACGTGTCAAAGGATCCTTAAAAGTTTCCTTTGATTCCAAATTTCTCAGGGTCACTGACTTTGTCGGTGTTGCTTTCAGTAGCGAATGACAGTTGGCCTCCAGCTTTAGCTGATAGTTGAGCTGTTCTCCCCCGTGGTGGTCCTCTGAGGTATCCAAATGTACTTTTGGCTGTGTCGTCTCCTTTGTCTGCGCCCTCACCCTTAGCCCTGCATTGGTAGCAGGCCAGAAACTTGTTGTCCTTGCGACACCAGCTTTATCATTAAAAACATCTCTAAGGCCTAACTCGCGACTAGATGACAGCATTACCAGCAACTTTTAAATTAGAATTTTTTTTCACTGTACAGGTCAAAGAAATGGCTTCAGAAAGCAAAGCAATAAAGACTTTTTTAGTTACAGATTTATTTTTTTAACATTACCCACCTCGACTCCACTGTAGCATTACTGTGTCTGTGACAGAGAGGGAGGCTGCAGCTGTTATCATACGTGTGGCTGGAAAAGAACAAACAACTTTGGCTGAATTTTTATAACAGTTTTGGTTCCCACACATGCCCCTTAATACGTTTTGCAGCTGACTCACTCCCCCAATTTGAGTGACATCTCATCACTGTTGAGGCCTAAAATCTGTTCAGCCAACTTGGTGTCACCCCTGTGACGCTCCCCCTCCTCCTCTTTCCTTTTTTTTTTTTTTTTTTTAAATCAAGCAACTGAGAATGAGTTGGCTTTTTTTGGTGTCTGTCCACTGATGAGGCAGCAGCTCCTCTAAAGACTACATTTAAAGAATTAAATGTAAACTAATAATTACAGCTTTTTTTTTCTTTTTCTTTTTTTTTTAATGGTAATATGATGCATTGTCCCAAAAGGTTGAATCTGTTCATCTGGATGTAGTGTTTTCAGTGGGAGAATCAACCTTTTGGGATTTACTTACCTGGATGATTGATAGAGGTGGGAATCACCATACATCCCACGATATGATATTATCACAATACTTAACGCACGATACGATATTATTGCAATTTTTAAAAAATATTTTGCGATATTCCGATTGTGTACATAAAAGTAAACTTTATCAATATTCATTTTCTCTAATAACAAAGTCTCACACTCAGTCTTTCTCTCATTTCAGTCAGTTTTAATGTTGACAAACTGAACGGTTTGTATTACAGTCTAGTCCAACTTAACTGAATGCAACCATCTGGTACAATTATAGTTATTCTGAACTATGCAATTTATGAAAACTATGCAGCCCCTTCAGCAACTGAAGAATTTGAAAGTAAATTAAAAAACAAAATATAATTTTACATTAAATAAAACAGTTTTAAACTTAAAATCAAACATGTCTTAAATGAAAATAAGTAAACTGTCATGTTTATTGCTGCCATAAAAAAAGTTAAACACATTTGGACAGTGAAGGAATGTCAGGATTCTTGCTCAGAAAAAGGATCAACTAGACTAGAACATGCTCTGAAGTCAGAGCATGTTCTAGTCCACAAAACCTTTTTTTTGTAACAAAATATTGATTTCTGCTGTCCCTGTATCGATACATTATTAGCAAACAAAATATCACGATACTACACAGTATCGATTTCCCCCCCACACCCTTAATGATTGAGCATACATTGAGACATGATGCAGTGTGTTACCTTATCCTGAGGTTAAGGCTACATTTAACGTTTTGCTTTGACAAATTCCATCAGCATCAGACTCGAGAGCACAGACTTCACTAAAGCAGCCAAGCATACTTAACTGCTTCAGACATGTATTTTGACCATGTACATGTATGATGTTGTGACATCTTTTGCAGACAGTATTTTGCTTTTAGCGACAATGTCAATAAATGTGGCAAATAAACTTGTGATTATTACGCTCTGTCAAGCATGACAGGAGAGTACACATCGTAAAAGCACATCAGTATTAAAATGTGGGTGTTTTACACCTTTGTTATTGGACAGTAAGGAATTAAACAGCAGCTATGTATGATCAAATTAACACTGCACCGATTATCTACATACTTAACAATGTAACTCCGCTCCTTTGTAGGGGTTTGAGTGGTTGGCGTTGGAAATAAAGGGCATGGTGCGTGCCCTGGATGGTGAACAGTTTGTACATATTAATGTTGTCGGCTCTCTTGGGTGCATTTGGACTTAATTAGGAAAGAACGAAGTATTTTCTTTCTACACCATAAAATCTCAACAACGGATTAATTTTAGCAGACTTTAGCACTAAACTCCAGCAACGCGAACACACTGTAGCACTTCACAAACTTCAACCAGCTCTGAGGTGAACGAAAGTCTGTTTAACTTTTAAAGACCTGTGCTCGTAGAGCTTCTGGGACAACTATGGGTAATAACTGTGAAGCAAAATATTTTTATACTTTGCTGGGAATGCAACGTTAACAGCAGCACTTCAGAGTCCCATATTTTACTGCAAAGTATACGCAGACTCAAACTTGTTTTTACAAAGAAATATTTTGGTAGATTTTGAATAGAATATTTTCATATGTGGACACTGAATTTGAGCCTAAGCTTTTAATTTGGGAGATAAAGGTCTTTGTTTTTGGAGATCCTTTTGTTTTTGAATGGAAATGAGCAAAACTGAGCGTGAATAAGATCGAGATTGTTGTGACAGTTGTAGTTAAGTTTTGATGTGTTAAATGCAGTTGCATTTGGAGCATGAAATCCATAGTAACCTGGAGACATATTGGGCCCAGTTTGCATCAGCCACTGACTCGCAATTAAAGTATGGGTTAATATTTCAATGGTTTTTTTTTAATAGCTTTATTTGAATATTTTGTAGCTTCTGTTTACATTTTACCCTTCTGCGCTTTATCTAATCTAATTTTGGAGGTTCTATATAGAAGTTGGTACTTTTTCTTTTCTTGTTAAACACTCCCATAGCTGGCAGCAGTTTCACTTAATGTTTTGGAAGATGCAGTCATAAATGTGCTGCACATTTTAATGCTCTGTTTGACTCTTGTTTCCATAGATACATTGTGCTGACCACCTCAGCTGGCATCATGGATCATGAAGAGGCCAGACGAAAACACACAGGAGGCAAAATCCTTGGATTCTTTTTCTAAAATGTAAAGAACTGCAAATAAAAAACCAACCAGAGGAAAGCTGGCAGGCTACTGTGATTTCTTACATGCAGTGAAGTGTTTGAGCCGCTACTTGAAGTGTGTGCTGTTGGCGGTTAATGGTTTGATTTCTTTGATAACTTGACGTGTCACTGTGGCACTACAATTAATGTTACTTAATCATAATTGTACAAAAGTAGGCCCAATGAGCAAGACGAGAACATGAATCATGTTCAAAGGTTTGAACTACCACATGAAGTATGATCTGACACAAACCACATCAACTCCAGAAATTGGAGGTGGTAAAGTGGCTTCAGATAACAGCTAAGCCTGAAAGTCCACAAAGAAACCCAGTAACTGCTACAAATGCAGTGCAGACAAGACAAAGTAATTTTTCAACCAGTTTGTTCCTCGGTCAAAGCTCCAATTGGTTTGAGAATTGAGAAAGTGATGATCTATTGACCAGTCTGCCCCCAGGCATCATCTGAAAGCATGTGGCTGCCTATTGAGACAACTAGAAACCATTTACACAAAGTACAAGTGGTTGGATTTTGTTGTGACCTGGGAACAGACCCTAGACGACTTCATCCATAAAGCTATACGCTGACAGTGGGTAGATATTGAGTTTGGGCTCAGGAAAAACCTCAACTAAGTACATCTGTGCCATACATGTGCCCCCCCCCCCCCCCCCCCCCCCCAGTGGCTATTAGAAGCAGCTTAACCTTTGCTATAGATATAACAGCTTGTTTGGAGGGGAAAAAACAGCCCCCCTCCTTTTGCCTTTGCACACATCTTACCACTGAGACTTTTCCTAAGATTCCTTTGTGTATTTGGTCTCGTCCCCATCCTCTTTGAGTCTGGCTGCTGACCTTGCATAAGACACTGAAGAGACAAGGTAACAGGCCTGCTAATGCAACAGTTCTGTTCAAGTGCTTCTTGTGCGCAAAGAGCACACAAACTGAATACCTCTCATGGGTTCACAGCACTTAACTGCTATCTTGTAAAATGGGAGGAAAAACAAACGAGCTGGCCCATGTTTTAAAGGTTGGGGACATCAGGCAAAATGTGCAAAGATGAGATGGAAAGGTATAACTTAAGAAGTTAAACTGTTTGGATGGCTTGCAAAAATGTGATATTACACACAGACTCAAAGGCAGAACCAATTCTACCACAGGGCAGCATCCAGTGTGAGCTGATGAAAGACACTGGTCATGTTCCAATTATGAATTCAGTCTGAGAGCTTTGCCACCTCAGATGCCTTCCTCTCCCATGTCTTCTGCTTAAACACAACTTTCTAATCATACAGAAATACATTTAAAACAATTTCTAAAAGAGCACTTGAAGAAATCATCAGGGCTTCAGGGAAATTTGCTCCCCTGGGAACAGACTTAGTAAAAATTTAAAAACCTATTCCTTGCTCACGATGGATTTCTGGCATTTGCATACCCGTTCAAAAGAATAAGCAATAAATGCTGTGTTTCCCTTTTTTTTGGCTGCAGGTATAAGCTACTGTATTTCATTGGCCATGCACTTGTAATATGCAAATTGATAATAAAGTTAAATTTGTTACAAAAATAATAAAAAAATGAAATACCATAAGAATTACAATCATTTCCCAGAAAGTTATAAAAAAAATTCAAAATTAAGTAAAACCGGTTTCTCTTTCAGAAAAGCTCTGTAAGAACTATCTGCACATTTTAATTATAACTAACAACTTGTGTTAACATTTAAATAATATTTGCTAGCACAAATTGTTTATTACTCAGTACACTTTGTTGGGATCAGCATATTTTTAGAAAAGGATGATAAACTGAAAACACCTCTAATTACGTGTTATGTGCTATTTAAACACCCTTTCCTATAAACCCCAGTTTATTGCAGGATCTATAATTAATACACTAAAGCTAAGTGGTCATAACCAGTTCAGGCTTGGTCATTTCTATATCGAGACGTTACATAGTAATCTCTTGGGGCCACTTTTAGGACCCCCTCTTACATTACTTAGTTTCACCAAATCCTGCAATTAGCCCATAAACCCCCCCACAATGTGTTACTTTTTGTAGCCCCCACGCTGTAAAATCCAACTACAGGTTGTTAAAGTTATGGCAGTTTATTCATTTGTCTTTAAAAAGTCAATGACAAAGCCCAGATTCTTTCTGCTGAGTCAGTTTGCTGGTTTGTTGTAATGCGAGTATGGCATCCTGTATTTTTAACATAACTAAGCAATTTACTAATATTTCATGGTAATTATAAACCCGTTTTAGCCCCTCAGATGATCCGTAGGAGTAGCTGCAACCCCTTAAAACAGCAAGAAGAGAATTAAGTGCCTGGGCTCTTTCAAACTGAAAATGGCTTCGGGGAGAAAACACCCGCGGTTAGAAAAGCCGTCTTTCTCAGTGTTTCTGCCACAGAGACAGTCTGTTTGAAGACAATATGTCACTGTACATCTGGGGATTGGGGTCCACATCCTGGCAGCCTCCAACATGTTTCTCCTGTCTTCACCATATGTCAGCTGGATCCCTGAGATGTCCCCAAAGGGTTTAGAGCACTGCAGCAGAGGAGAAGTGAAGATGTGCAGCTCTCTAAACAAATAGAATACATTAATACTGTAATAAAAAGTCTGCTGTTTGGCCTGCTTTGATAGAAAGAGCCAGAGGCAATGTGAGTGCAACTAGGTTGTGTCTCTGTGAGCCTTTGTTGAATGTATTAGATACAAAATATTGTTTTTGTGAAAGCGTGATGACATGCTTATGTACTGAGGATTTTCCCTCAAACTTCTTACTGTAGAAACTGTGTAAAATTAAAAAAATAAACTTTACCATAAACTAAACTATTTTACCGCCTGTTAGACCAAAGTACAATATGAGTAAATCGAGTCACAACTGTGAAAAATAAGTATGACCCAGAATGAGTCATTAATGCAGTGCTCGCGTTTAAAGCTGCTATATAAGGAAAATTCAATTACACAAAAATTTTGTACAGTTGTAATGTTGTGCTCTGTGGACACCTTTAGCACAAACAAGTCCTTATGTGTGTGTGTATATCTCCACCACAGCACATAAGAGGAGATTCTGGCCATCTGAAATCCCCCCACAATATTTCCCTGGGATTAAAAATGTAGGCTTCTTTTCTTAACTAGGCCATTTCATTATTTCTTTCTGAGACACTCCTTGGTGGATTCACCAGTGTGCTACAGTCTGCTAAACTGCTAAGAGGCCTGCTTCTGATTCAGCTTCAACTTTTGGATGTCGCCTTATCTTTAAGTGCTCTTTGATGTGATGCAGAATTCAACAGTTGCCAGAGTTTCCTGTGGTGAATTTCAGTGCTCACTAGTCTGCTCTTTGGATTAAAAACAGTAGAGCAGCTAATCCAGGACAAAGTGAGAGTTGTTTGAAATTTAAGCCTCTTTTTATTTGGAGATTTAAAAAAAAAAAGATTTACTTTTTAAATATTTATTTATATAATATTATCGCATTTGCAGAATGTTTATTCGATTCTTTTTAAAACTTTCTAACAAATAAATGAGAGATATGAAAAAATAACAGTATTTTTTTTGGCTTCATACCTAAAAAAGTAAATATATTAGTAACTTAACATCAGATTTTTTACCTTGTAATCTGCATTTCTAAAACAAATTCATACACAAATCTAAATATGTAAAACACAGACCTTAATGACCTGTTGCACCAATCCGATTGAAAGGAAGCACCAGCAAGAGAGCTGTCAAGTGAAACAACTGTACTTTAAAGTGCAGTGTGATAGATGTTATTACAAAAGAATTTGGTCGTTCTTAATCAGCTCTGCTTAAATTTAGAAAAATGGCAAACAAAGGAGGAAGTTATAAAAAGAAAACATAGGGGTAGATCACATATCAGATCATCAGGACAGAAAACACAAAGCAATGACTGGAAAATAGAAAATGCACAATAAACTCAAATGGGAAGAAACAGGAGTCAATGTTTGTGATAGGTCTGTAGCAAATGGGCTGAATCCAAAGGGATTTACACATAGATAAACCAAAGGAAAGCCACCACTAACACCTTAACAAGAAAACCCCCCAAAACAGGTCCTGTGGACTAAAGAGCAGTGATCGTGGACTGAGGATGATTGAATGAAATTGATCTTCACTGAGGGATCGTGAATCTGCGTTGGCCAAGAACATGATACTGGATTTTTTTATGTCTGCCTGAAAGAAACAAGCATACTGGCTCACTCATTTATGATATGGGGTTGCATATCAGGTAAGGGACAGGTGGACCTTAGCTTTAAATGCACAAATTTACCCAGAAGTCTTGGACTCTCTAAGATTCTATTGATAGAAAGTGAGTTTGGTCATCATGAAGTCATTTTCAGGGTATTAATGCATTCTTAATAGAGCAGAGTTTTAAAGCAGTCCAGATCTCAATCCAATTAAAATTTATGGTAGAAACCGAAAAAAATTGCATGACATTGGTCCATTCTGCAAATCTGATCTGTCAGCTGCTATTTAAAAGCTGGAACCAGCTTGATGGAGAATATTGTTTATCATTGATAGAGTCCGTGCCTGGGATAATTCAGGCTGTCATAAAAGCCTGCAATAAAGTACTAATTGTGATGTTTTTGTTGATGATTTCAAAATGTTTGTCTCCACTTGATCTGGAGGAAAATATTTATCGTTAAGTAAAATGGTTTTATTTGAGGTTTGAGGTATTTTTTAAGTGCTATTAAACAAAACAAAAAAACATGCACGAAACAAAATAGTTTTGTGGCATACACGCGATTTATCCAAGTGTGGTCGTTCCATCATTTTTACCAGGGGTTGTATACTGTGGTGGGATCATTCATGAAGTCTGAAAGGACGGGGCATCAAAACAATACAGAAGAGGATTAGGGCCACTGGAAAAAAAATCTGAGATTAAAGTCAAAATTCTGAGATTAAAGTCAGAATTCGGAGATTAAAGTCAGAATTCGGAGATTAAAGTCAGAATTCGGAGATTAAAGTCAGAATTCTGATTTTTTTCATCAAAATTTTTTTCTCAGAATTCTGAGATTAAAGTCAGAATTCTGACTTTTTTTTTCAGAATTCAAGAAAAGAAGGGAAAAAAAAGACGTGCCCACTTTTTTTCCCCCCCCAGTGGCCTTAATCCTCTTCCGTAAAACAAAGCATGTTGCTCTACAGTCTCTGTGTGAAACCAAACCCACGTGTGAAATAATAACATTAGTGTAATGGCGAGAATTCTAACAGCCTACATTTTCTCAAGGAGTTCAATGGGGTTGTGTGCTGTTCTGTCCATATTGATTTTTGTGCTCCTCGCTAACCTCTATCATTATGTAGACAAAGTCTCCATCGCCTCAAGTAATTCTCTCTGCGACTTGGGCCGAGAAATGAGACTTCTGTGAAGTGAAATGATCTGGTCCCTCGGTGTTCTTTCCGAGTGCGATGGTGATAGAGGTCGAGCGCAGCAATTCATTGCTGCAAATTCCTGGCAAGAGCGAAGGCTTTTACAGTGGACGCAGAGCTTCTTGTGCAAACATCACATCCATTATCACAGCAAAATGAGAGACTAACCACTGGAGTCTGGAAACTTATTAGCTGCTTGCTATAGCATCAGTTTTCAGAGACCCCGGCCATGCTGCGGGTAATGGATGGTGTCAGTGTGTTTAATACCAGCTGGGCTTCTGCCTCCTTTGTGCTTTCAGTTTTCTTCCTGAACACTTGGGGGCAGTAGAAATATGTCTCGTGCGGAGGGTTCCTCCTCCGGTCATGGTCCTCATACTACATTCAGGCCAAGCTGGTTGGCAAGCAGCAAGACTAATTATGATTGATTCAGAGATAAGAGAATTAATATTGAAATAGCAGTTAAAAGTATGAAATGTGGATTCAGTCAAAAGAGATAAATTTCTTTTTACTCAGCCTTACAATGTCTTCTGCTGCCATAAATCACTTTGCTGGTCACAGTGAAATGAGGGAGAAAAACAAAGATGATTAGAAAGGAAAAATGGATGTGCAAAACTCAATTAAGACACTTTTATGAATTTATACATTTTATATATACCTTTTGGGATCGAGATTCAAACACAAGGTGGGAAGCAAAGTCTGCTGCATATTAAATCGGAGTTCCTCTAAGACACAGCGAAGCTCAGTTGGATTGTTTCAGCTAAAAATCTAATAAAAAAAGGGTGTTGCAAAGATGAAACAACATCCTCCATCTGCATTTATAGCGGGGGAAAAAGAAAAAAAAAGAAAATTAGAATCAGAGGCCAAAAATCAAAAGCAGACAATACCCTTTACATCGGAGTAAACAACAACATTAAAGTGATTTCAGTTTATAAGGTTACACATTCTCAGGCAATGTGTATCCTGCACCATCACAAACACATTACCATACTGGTGTTGCATGAGATCATATTCTGTATTGCACTTCTACTCCCAGCCATGTGATTTATTCCACCACCCGACACAGCTCAGGCTGATGCCGTATCTACAAAGACACGAGGAAATTCTGGAATAAATGGTGACCAGCTGAGAAGAAGATATGAAAATGTATCTTGCATGGAGAAAGAGAGAGAGAGACACAGAGAGAGGAGAGCTGTTGTCTCCCCAAATTTGAATGAATTCATGCATTCCAAGGTGAAATAGAGGGCTGTGCATTGTCATATGGTCATTTCGCTGATACACTTATCTCATGTTTTTCACTCTCTGCTCTATCTCAGCCTGTATGCCTTATTTATTAGGGCAAACCAGGGAGGTAGGAGTGGTGGGTGGGAGGTGTGTGTTGGTGTGTTCGCGGTGCCAAGGAGTCTGGTGTGCATATGATGAATGAGATAGTTAGGAAGCAGTGAATTTATGGCTCTGAATGCAGCCATCCATTCTGTCCTGCAGTCCCTGGCTGTCCTCAAGGGCACGTGCTCCTCCGGGTCCCATCTTAGGCGTATCACTAGGGATCCCACTGCTGCTGCCGTCGCTGCTGTGGGGAACACCAGGGTTGTCCAGGTAAACGATACGGCAGCATTTACCTCTCCCTCACTGCATGTTGGGCAATAGTTAATTAGTAGGCAATGAGCACAAGCTGTTAATGTACATATAATAGCAGGGAGGCCAAGAGGTGCCGGTGAGCTGGCTGCCTTTATTAATTAGGCCTCTCATTTGTCCGCTATATAGATCACCTTGAGCATTACAGTGCAGTTGGCCTCTTATGTGACTGATGTAGACTACAGTATGCCCTGCAATAAATCATCACATAAGAACGATTACTCTTTAGTCCTGATTAATTAACAGTGAGTGAGAGTGTAATGTAACTTAAGGTATACTTATTATATTACTTGACTGGCCAAGGACTAAAAGCTAAACAAAAATTTGTTTGTAGCTTTTGTAGTGAGCCTTTATGAGCAGGTTATTTATTTTTTTAAAGAATTAAAAAAGAAGAAAGATTTTGTGTATTTGTATTTTTTAATGTTGTTTTAAGTTAATCTTAATTGTTCTTTCCTTTAACCTTGTTTTATTGAGAAACTGCTTTTTAATTTAATACTGAAGATGTTATATTGCTAGTGACTCTTATTTGCTACCAGGTTAAGATCATGAAGTCCCATCTTAAAGCCATGATTTTTTTGCATTTTGGTCTGAGTTAGGAGTGAATCTGACTGAAAAACTAAGGGTGCTTTATCTACCTGTGTGTCTGAGGTGGTAATCTGCAGCACGGGGGCACCACAGGGCACGGTTCTCTCACCTTTCCTGTTCAGCCTTTACACTTCAGACTTCTGTTATAATTCGGACGATTGACATCTACAGAAGTTCTCAGATGATACAGCCATCATTGGATGCGTATCAGACGGGAATGATCAGGAATACAGGGGGGTCATCAGTGACTTTGTTGGCTGGTGTGAGACCAACGTACTCCAAATCAACGCCGGCAAGACAAAGGAGATGATCACAGACTTCAGGAGGAATTCACCCCCCTACAACACCGGTGAACATCCAAGGGAAAGACATTGAGATAGTGGACTCTTATAAGTACCTGGGTGTTCACCTCAACAATAAACTGGACTGGACTACAAATACAGACATCCTGTTTAAGAAGGGCCAGAGTCGACTCCACCTGCTGAGGAGACTGAGGTCCTTCGGAGTCTGCAGGACTCTGTTAAGGACATTCTATGACACTGTGGTAGCATCTGCCCTTTTCTATGCAGTGGCCTGCTGGGGGAGTGGATGCATGGACGGACAGGAGCAGGATTGACAAACTGGTGTGGAGGTATAGCTCCATGCTGGGATGTCCCCTGGAGTCTGTGGAGGTGGTTGGCGAGAGGAGGATGTTAGTAAAGCTGACATCCATCATGAACAAACCACATCACCCACTGCATGAGTATGTGAGTGGGCTGAGCAGCTCCTTTAGTCAGAGACTGAAACACCCTCGCTGCAGGAAGGAGCGCTTTGGCAGATCATTCATCCCAACAGCAGTTAGACTCTATAACTCCTCAATCACAATGTCATAAGTCACTGGACACTGTGAACATCCACGGTCACCACTTCATGCATAATGGACCTTCCATGTGTATGGACATGTGCATGTATATATGTATGTATATGTATATTTAGTGTGTACATGTGTGTGTGTACATGTCAATAAATAGGAATAGTAGTGGTACAATAGTTATGTCAAGCTATATAGTTTATGTCTTCCATATTTCCAACCATATCCATAATCACATACTGTGTATGCTACCATTGTATATAGTGTATTATCTACTTTTTTTTTTACCGATTGTACTTATTTGTATTTTTGTATTTCCTTCTGATATATGTACCTGAGCTGAGGTGACGCAAAAATTGTTGTGGGATCAATAAAGTCTTATCTTATCTTATCTTACCTATAAGGCAGTGACAATTACAATGTAGCCCCGCCCTCACCCTTCTGCGTCAGCTATTTTATTTTAAATGGGACCATAATTTAAAAAGTTCACATCATTCTGTAAAAAAAAAAGAGAAAGTAGCAACTGAGATGATAAACCTAGTAGGAAAGTGTTTACAGAGGTTATACATTATAGATGTAGGGTGATTTATTCTGCTTCCTTAACCAAGGAAGCAGCTTACTGTAAAGCACAGTGTGATAGATGTTATTGCATTTGCAGAAAATGAATGGAAACGGAAGCACAGTGAATTAAACCTGAATGTTCATGTTCTTGTACCTGAAGCACACAATGAAGATTTCAGCAACATGTCTCTGTTTGTTAACTATTGCAACCTTTTGTGTGAACACTAGTGTTTAGGGGCAAATATTCAAGTCAGGGAGCCAGCCCTCACAAGTTAACTTGCTAATTAATTTGTGACTTATGCAATTGCACAGAAAATGAGTGAAATAAAGCCCAATGCTCTGTGAAGTGCTTGTTATATGTTTGCTACATTTTACACAAAGTAACAAAGTAGCTTTATTGAGTTAAAAAAGATGACTGCGTCATGACCAAGTATACCTGAATTACAACCCTAATACCACTCAAGTGAGCTCATATTAACTTAAAAACAACAGATACAGAAAACATTTTACCCACTGAACATCTTAATCAGTTCTTCATCCATTAAGCTCCCAAAACGAGCACTTTGTACTTCGTTAGCATTGCTGTATGCTTGAAGTTCATTTTACCAGCCAGCAAAAAGTCTGTTAGCCTAGCATGGCTACGTCACAGCTACAATGTCAATTTGCACACAACACTTTGATGTCATTATAACTGATAACCTGCACACAAGTGGTTATCACTTCAACAGGGCTACATGTTTGCGAACTGGCAAACATTTAACTCAGTTTAAGTGATGTTACAGGTTTGCCATTTTTAGGACTGTTAGCCAACTTGTATTTTAGAACAAAGAGGGTTTTATGTGCACTGAAATTATCACTCAATCAATACTTTAAGACACAATGAAAATAAAGAATGCAGAGGTTTATTTAATCCATCTTTATGTCATGTATGCACATTTCTTAACTGTTATAATGTTCAAAATCTGGGTGTCAGCTTGCTAACATTTGCTAAGTTGCAAAGCACACCGATTAAACAAAAAAAAAAAAAGCTCTTGTGATTATTCAGCCCGTTCTCACTCCTGAGGCATAACATGCCGACGTTTTGTCACGTCCCGCGGCGTTCCTGAGGAACGCGAAAGGAGACCTTCCGCGTTCTTATGGTACGCGGCGGGTGCAATGACACTCCTGTGGTAATAGACGTTCCAGCCCTGTATTCCAGCCCTAAACCTAACCTTATCCCTAGCCCTAACCATAACCTTTTTCCTGACCTTAACCAGGACTTTAATGATAATAATAGCGTGTTTCTAAGGGATTTGAAGAAAAAGAGCGAACATGTGTAGATTGAGTCCATACGGTTCTCATATTTCCTCATTTTTCCAAGGTCCTCATTTAGGAACGTGGTGGGTAGCTGAAAATGTAATATGTTGACGATTTGTCACCTAGCGTAAAATGTTACGGTTTGGGAGTGAGAACGTGTTGGATTATTACTAGTTTAAATGCATTTTGATAATATGATGTTAGCACCAGGTGTCCACACGAACAACACCATAAATTATCTACAGACTATGTAAATCTTTTTTGCTTTGATAAGCATCTGTAGATGAGAAAAGGCAAAAAATAAAGTGAAAGTCTTTAACTTGGCCAAACGTTCTTGGTGTCAAATAGTCTTTTTGACCTGATGACTGCACTACAGAAAAAGTTCACTAATTTACAGCATTTGCTAGCATGAGAAACATGAACATCCGCAACATATTTCATGCATGTCCCTTCGGTAGCTGCAAACACTCATTTCACAACCCCTCTCGTCTCTATTTCAGTATTTCACGCAATACTTGAATTTGTAACCATGAAATTGTAGCAGAAGATTGCAGAAGATTATTCTTTACATTCATATACTTGAAGGGCATTTTCTGTGTCGTCACTGCTGCGGGCTCCAACATCTCAGTAGGTTTATTATTCAGAGGTGGTGAATCATTTTCTTTGAGGTTGTGTATTTGACATTTCACAAACAAAATCTTTTTTTTCCCTCTCATGCCCCCTGAACATGAGTATGTACTTTGCAAAGATTACTGGAATAGCTATTGAAAAAAACAGAGCCTTGTTGAAGCCAAGACTTTTTGCCAAATATCTTAATGCTCTCAACATTCTCTGAAGCAATCTGGAGATTTAAGACTTTTAGGGAAGTCGTGACCTTATTTAGAAAGGCAGTGAAATTAATAAAAACGTTTTTCACTTTTCAGCATATTCTTTAGATATTGTGCAGTTTTGGCATTTAAGAACAGTTATAATAAAATATATATTCATCAAAAGTAATATGCAAATACTGTTTTTTAACTTTAGTTTAATGTACTCTGTCTTTAACCACTCAGAGCACGGCTTTCAGAGGCTATTTCTGCTTATTTTTTCAATGATGGCTATTTAATGTGGTTCTGGCTTGCCATTAATGACTTCTCAATACCAAGGACTTTGGGAAATGATCTCACTTCCCACTTACATTATTCCTTCCTTGCAGAAAAATAAATATATAGATGTTGTTGGCCAGTAAAAGCCAATGTCTACTTTGACTTTGATGCTAGTGAAGAACAATTGTGGTCTGAGGGCCCACTGTACACTTAACTTAAAACCGGAAGGACATTTGTGATGCTCTAAATATGTGAATGTTTGTGTTTTATGCGTGTGTTTTATGTATTTAGTGTGTGTTTGACAGAAAGAGAAAGAGAGAGGTGGCAGCTGGAGGAGCCAAGGGCCCCCCCGGGCTCCAGAAGACGTCAGACCCAGCTGGCCGCCTCCAGGGGAGGTCAGGATGTGTTGACAGCTTCCTGAGGCAGATGAGAGAGCAGAAGTGGCTCTGCCTCTCATCTCCAGCTTATGTAGATGTCTCTGAAGATGGCACAACACATCACATCAAGTTTCTCTGTAATTAACACTTTTCAAGAGTTTGTTGAAGGGCAGGTGTGCCCAAAGGAAGGCAGGAGGTGCGTCTATCTATATTATCATGTGAAAATTGCCTAATGAATTTGCAAATTTGTACGCACAGATTTGTTGAGCAGATGTAAAAATAGTATTTGTGCTTTCATTACAACTACAACTGCGTTACGACTAACACAGCTACAATCAAAGGGGGACTCTGACTCCACGAATTTCCTCTCATGTAACACAACATATCATTGTGAACACCGGCTTTTATCCTTCTGTTCAGTTATCTTAAGCAGCTGGGTAATGCCAGACATTGTAATTTTGCCTGTCTCTGAACTGCTCCACCCTTCTCTCACAGAGACGAATCCAGTATCAGTACCACCACCACCCTCTTCCATCACTTGCAGCCTTGCGAACTAAACCCAGGTGCAAAGGTCAGATGCAGCTGTGATCCATGCAACCATCCCTCCATCTAGGTGCCTTCCCCTTCGCCTGGCAGCCTCCATATTGATTTGATTAGTTGCTAATTAAAACTTGGCAGGATGGGCCGAGCACAGAGGAGATCGCTCAATTAGCGGGGTGTCAGAGAATCTAATTCTCTCTCTTTCACCCTCTCCCTCTGTCTTTCTCTCCTTCCCTGCCATCTTGCTCGATCACACATTTCTTTTCTGTTTAATGAGTATAAAGGATGAGTGAAAAGCGAGGGAGGATAACTCTCAGAGGAAAGAGATCGAGCACTCTTGTGGAGCTAAAAGCCTCCAGCCCCATAATCCTTAAGCTAATCTTTGCTTAAAGATGCAGCTTGTAAGTTATAAAGGATACAGCGGCTGCCAGCGGACATTCGTTTGGGCACGTTACCTCCAGCTTGTGTCGATGGCTGCTACCATCAGGAACGCGTGTGTTGTTGCAGTTTTAGCGGTGTGCCTCTGGGAGAAGGAGGCATGAGCTCTTGTTCTCTTCATGTGTTTGTCAATTTACGAGATTTTCAAGGCTCTTCGAAAGGAAGAGCGTTCCGTTACAAAAGCTGTTTCCACAAGGGGAGTTTCATGTATTGATTCTGCTCATTTCATGATGACATTTGAGATATTTTTCTGACGTTACATCTCGCAAAGTACATCTTTGAGGAAACATCTCTATTAGAATAACAAGCTGCTGCTGCTCCAGATCCTTTTGGAGTTCACTATTTTTCCTTGCTGAAATCATCCTTTCATCCCGAAGTGACTGACTGACTGCTCTCTTAGATCCTTCTCTGTCTCTGACTGCAGCCCACAGAGAGTAGGAGGCTTATTGAAAAGATTCCTTTAAGGCAGCAGTTCTGTTTAATTTGAGACTACAGGTGGATGCATTTTACCGTTTTTGGAGAATCTGTTCTCTGAAATCTTCATTTTGTATACCAAGCACTTGAATATAAGATGCAGAGGGTGTGCATCTAGGACTATGTGTATGTTATTATGATTTGGCAGCTGGAGTGTTGGCTTTTCTGATCCTTCTTTGCTTCAAATAAATCTGTGTTTTCTGACTCAGCTCCCACAGCTCCCAGCTTTTGGATGGATCCAGCTTTTCTATCACCCCCTCCCTGCCCTGTGTTAGCGGGAAAGTTATCAATCTCAGAACATATCATTGTGGCTCTGATGTAAGTCAATGCACACACACGCACACAGTAAACCCCAATGCTTTCTAATGGAGCTGCTGGAAATTTTAAAAAGGACCAGGAGACATTTTGAGTCAGGAACCAGAGGAGAGGTGGATTTATAAATCATTAACTATAACTTGTTTATGTAACGCATATATTTAGTTTTGTCCACTTTATAGGCGCCTAAAGCTGCAAATGAAGAACACCTCCCAAGCTCTCACCCACACACGCCAGTGCATAACAGCTCTGCTAAATGGCCGTATTGTTAAGTCTCGCTGTCATCATCCTCCCGCTCCTGGCAAACTGGACAGGACCCACATTCATTAGTTACTTCATGCTCTTATATAATATTTACAAGCAATAGTTTATGTGACTACAGAGGCCCCGAGCTTCCAGCGAAGCCTGCGCTGGTCTGCAGGAGAGCTGGCTCATCTCCGAACTGATTGACTGTGGCTTTTTATACGTCCCTCCATTTTGCAGTGCGGCAGTGCAGTCTAAAATGTCAGCAGTCCTCAGTTATTGGTGCCAGCAGCAGTCACTCATACGCTGGCACTGATTAGCTTTGAGTCAGCCAGAATAACAACCTGGTTTGTGCTGTACAAACTGTAGCAGGCTATTGTCTAATGCCTGAATGCGCAGTAGGATGATATCACCTTGACATGCATGGTTAATGCGAGCGGACTAGCCCTATCAATCATGCAAAGGGGCTCTTGTAGCTTCTGCTTCTGCTATGTGGTAATTTAAAAAAAAAAAAAAAAAAAAATCTTTATGTAGGATATTCTTTTTTTTTTTTTCACCTTAAAGGCCATGTATGCATATTTCAACTTCTTCCTGTGTAATGCATATGCAATAAACAATAAACTGCACCTGGCTTCTTGGCACAGCTTTAAATCTAAGCCATTAAAGCAGTTTTTTAAGCCAGAAGAGAGATGATCTTTGTACTGGAAGGTAAATGCTAATTTATTGGTTAATGCAAGCAAGTTTGGTTAGCAAAGTACACCCAGGGAATACCTGCCAAATAATGCTAATGTATTACAGTAAAGCAAGAATTACACTCCCTAAGAAAGCAGACTTTTCTCATGGTTAGTACAAATAACTATTTTGTCAGAGGATTTTTACAAGTGCTCCAATAAGTAGAGGCTATAACCATCTAGGTC
This sequence comes from Neolamprologus brichardi, assembly GCF_056152115.1. Lineage (NCBI taxonomy): Eukaryota > Metazoa > Chordata > Actinopteri > Cichliformes > Cichlidae > Neolamprologus > Neolamprologus brichardi. The sequence continues at coordinate 29,331,929 of NC_142109.1, read as the reverse complement.
AGAACCTGCTTTGTCACTCTAAGCAGCCACTTCTTTAATCACAGATAACTTTAAGGTAATAGAATTTAAATTAGTGAGTTATATAAACTATTATCATGATTACTGAGATGCTAAAATCTTTATTTTGTAAAAGGCTGTAAACATGTTTATTTCTACTGTATAATTGGGCATTTTAACATGGGTGTCTGCGGAGACTTTAATTTATGAGCAACCCTCGAGTGACTGGTAGAGGAACATTAGCTTTTTGGCACTCCTTCACTGGTTTCATTTAGCAGCTATTTTTCTGACAAAGTGTTGATTTTATATGATTTGTATATTTGTCCTTTTGTTTAAGCGCTGATTGGTTTGGAGCGGGTGGAGCTCTGTTGCAAAAAGGTGACATCACATTTTTCCTTGCACAAGTCAAGATGTAGAGATGTCTGAGTGAGATTCTGGTGACAGGAGGGGTTTTCTAAAGTTGATTTCACTGCCAGCGAAACTAAACCCACGGTCCTGATGAAGTAGATCCGATTAGTATGTTTAGGATGACGACAGTTAAAATATATAATACGAAAAGGTACTTTCTTGTACTGATGAACCCAAACCGAATTATATTTTTCATTCTTATCAGCAGCCTACAGGATCTTTGGCCTCATTGTTCTGGTTGTCTGTAAATGTTATTTTGTATTTACTGGATGTAGAAACAAGAAACTGTGTGTTAGCTAAGTCACTGTTTTAGCCATTTTAAATCAATTTAGTGTTCACAGCTTCCACCACAGCTTTACTTGAGCTTAGCTTTAAAAAACATAAATTAGACTGTCTCATAAATGCAAAATGAAACTCTTTTGCTTCTAGCTGTACTTCTAATCGTATCTAGACATGCAAATATGTTATGTGGACATTTCTACAACTGAAGCGAGTTTCATTTCTAATGCTCACCACATTGGATAAAAGAATCCACAGGGACAACTGTTTTCCGAAACAATGTCTCCATTATTCTGGATAATTCTCACTACACACCATCACTTACTTTCACAGACTCTTTTGCCTCAGTAGTAAACTGTCCACAGTAGAGCCTTTTTCTTTTTCTCTTCTGTTTCGTGCCAAATGCGAGTTCACATTTGTAATGGATTAGAACACAAAGATCAGCATACCAGCCCTGCAATATCACTCTGGGCACTCATTATGCTTCTTTAAAAAAAATAAAATAAATCTAAAAAAAGGGAAAATGTCAGTGTGGGGGAGTTATAGAAAACAAAGGACGTGTAAAAGATACAGGGTTTAAGGGAGTGTGAGAGAGACAGAGTCTATGTGAGTAATGGAGATTGTACAAGAAAAATCCAGTCATACTAAAAAGGGAAACTTAAAGCCCGCACAGGCTGAGAGGTGTGTGTGTGTGTGAGCGTGTCTGTGTGTGTGTGTCAGGTGACAGAGAAGGATGGGGACATGGGCAGGCCCTAGTAATGAAGGACTGATAAGTCCCTATTTCCTGGGCCTGGGTTAATTGCGCCTACAGATAAAGGGTAATAAATTGTCACAGGGCAATGGCAGGAGCCTGGGCTAGACCCTGTCCCACATTCATCATGACTGGCTGGCTGGTGATCCTGGAGAGCAGTTAGGACTGAAAGACTGGTAGGCCCTAGGAGGAAGAAAGGGAACAGGAGATGGAGGAGAATCCTCAAAAGGCTGGAGGAACAAGCGATGTGAGACACTCTTACTTACAAGGTTTCTGCAATGGGTTGAATTGTGTCAACGCAAGGACAAGACTGCATTTATAGGTAATGGAGCCTGTAGGAAAAATAGGAAATATAATCACTACATAGAGGTGATAGCATATAACATACTGCTCTATTTCAGGTAAAGATCTTTTATTTAAAAATCAGGTTAGAAGCCCTATCAGCAAAACGTGCATACGTATCACAGTATAGTAAAAAATAGCAGTTGTATACCGTGTGTAAAACAGCATCCTTGTGTGGCACATTTAGTCTGGATAATATTGAGTGAATCAGGTTTTGACATTGTGTGACATTTTGTGGCATAAAGACAGTAGGACACAGTCAGTGTCAGATGCCTTCAAGCAAGTTCAAGCAGGGAAACGGCCTGAGTGGAGTGGGAGGAGGCAGGACATGATGCCCAATCCTCCCAGTCACACTCCTTGCTGTGAATCCATTGGACCTGTTCACACATTGGCTCAACTGGATATTATACAGACTTTCATAGAGCTTTTTAAATTTTCATCACACGTGTGTTTTCTCACATAAAGCTCCACCGGGTAATTGCTTGAAAGCATCGTTCACAAATGTCTATGTAAGATTTATTGATTTAGCTCCCTGCCTAGCATTGATTTTGATAAAATTTTAAAAATGTAAGTGTGATGTACTGTGTATTATATTTCTGTGCAACTGCAATGCAAATGCAAATGCAATGCATTCAAAGACTTGCTTTTAAAACACTGAAAGAGAAAAAGAAAAAACATTTTACGGGCCAAATCAGATGAGCAATGAGACTCATTGCTCATGAGACAACACGAGACAACACGATAATATCCATCATCCAGTTTCTGATGCTTATCTGGTTTTGGGTTGTGGGAACAGCAATTTAAGCAAAGAAGCTCAGACCTCTCCCTCCTCAGTCCCCTCTTACACCTCAACCAAGGGCATCCCAAAGTGTTCCCAAGCCAGCCAAAGATATAATCTCTCCACCGTTTCCTGGGTTTGTCCAAAGCACCTCACCTAGGAGGCGGCGTCCTAATCAGAAGTCGGAGTAGAATCCTCAAAAGAGGAACAAACGATGTGAAACAATCAACACTAAAGCCACCTTAAGTGGCTTTGAGGTGGAAGTAGAGGCTATACTCCAAGTTCCTTCCAAATGACCAAGATCTTCACCCTATCTCTAAGGGAGAGACCAGCCAGCCTTCTACCCAGCCACAACTCAGAGCTAATGTCCACAGGTGAGGAAAGGAACGTAGATCGACCAGCTGTCCTGTCGCCACAACATTATCCAACATCCAAATTGCTGCTGATGCTGCATCAATTCAGTGTCAGTCTTACATTCCACTCTTCCCTCGTCCTGAACTCTGAATGGGTACTGCACCCTTTTCTGGCTGGGAGCCCTCAGACTTGTTGTTAATCATCATTCCCACCACTTCACAGTCAGGTGCAAACTGGTCCATGAGCTGCAGGTCACCACCCGATGAAGCCAACAGAGCCACATCATCCACAACAAAGCAAAGATGAGATTGTGGAAGTGCTCCACTATGCCAAGGATTTCTTTTTCTGTAAAAACTATGAAGAGGATATGACTTACTGTCATAAATACAGACCAAGCTCTGACTGTGTTTTTACAGGGACCAAATGAATGAATTGGAAACACATTGTTCCTCCTGAATCTGAGGTTTGACTAATAGATGAATTCTTTTCTCTAACTACATCAGTGATCTCCTTCCAAGTGATTAGCAAAGTGTACGCTGTTAAGTGCCAGAAGGATTGCCAGGATTTATACATCGGGGAAACCAAACAACCTCTGCCGAAACGGATGGCACAACACAGAAGAGCTACCTCGTCAGGCCAGGACTCTGCAGTCTATTTACACCTACAGGCCTATGGACACTCTTTCAATGATGAGGATGTCCACATCCTCGACAGGGAGGAACGCTGGTTTAAGCACGGAGAAGAAGGAGGCCATTTACGTGAAAAGGGAAAGACCATCTCTGAATTGAGCAGGGGGCCTAAGGGTACATCTTTCGCCATCTTACAATGCTGTGATTGCAGCCATTCCCAAACTCTCTGTGAATAGTACTCATGGCCATTGATCAGTGGGTTTTGGTCAGTGGTCATGAGAATTTGCATAATTAGGATTAAGGAACTGACCTCCCAGCCCATTGTTCCTCCAGTGGGCTGGTTTCAGTCATTATGCAAATGTTGTGTTTATAAGGTTGGGGAAACCTGCAGTCAGCTGAGACTGAAGAAGTCACTTGGATGAGTGACGAAACGTTTCTCCCACAAAACACTACGTCCAGATGAACAGAATCAACTTTTGGAGATTTACTTACCTGGATGATTGAGCATGCATCAAGACGAAGCAAATTGTACTCTTCATCTCCAGACTCTGCTTCAATGAGGAGATTCTCAAAGTAGAACGGAAACCTTGAGGATCTGACTGTATCCTTAGTTGACTCCACACGGTATTCCCTGTGAGTAGAGCACTTCTTACCCTTCTTCACTTACTTGAAGGTTTTCCAGAATTGCTGTGAGACTGACCGAACATCTTGCTCTGTTGTCTGAGAGCCTGACAGCTCCCTTCACCTCTGGCAGCTCCATGCAGGTGCCTCACTAATGGAACTGCTAAACATGGTCCACTCTGCTTCCATTAGAGAAGGCATGTCAGTGCGCTTGAGGAGATTCACTCAGTATCTCCAGCCTCTCTTGAAATGCTGTTGAGGTCCTGCCTGAATGATGAGTGATAATTTAAGATGCCACTGACTGGGGGCTCTACCAGGTGCTCCCAGCACATCCACATGATATGTTTTGGGTACATTAGGCATATCCAACATTTTTCTCTGCCACCACCAGTTGGGGATCAGTTGACAGCTCAGCTATGTGTCCAAGACATATGGCAGCAGGTCTGATGAATAATTACAAACTCGATCATCAATCTGCAACCTAGGGTGTCCTGGTGCCAACTGCTCTTATGCTCTTATGTTCAGACATGGATTTTATTATGGACAGACTGTGCTTTGCACAGCGGTTCAATAACAGAACTGGTTCAGACTGAACAGGTCATTCCTCTCCGTCACACTCCTCCAAAGGTTGTTGCTCATGTGAGCACTAAAGTCATGGTGGACAATGGAGCCCCAAGGTGGAGCATTTTCCAGCACCCTGCCCAGTCGCTCATGGAAAGCTGGATACTCTCTTTGATACATATGCTCAAATTTCAGTTAGGATTCGCTCCCTGACCCAAAGGCCAGGGAAGCAAATCTTTGTTCACTTGGGAAAACCCCAATGTATATGCACCAAACCTGTAGGGATACAAGTATACACCCCTACCTGCTGACTTTCACATATTATAACTCCAGAGTGGAACAGGGTCCACCCCCTCTCCAGTTTTAGAGCTGTTCAAGGAAGACTAACTGTATCTTGTTGGTATATGTGATCTCAGTCTTTTGGTCATTACTTAGAGCTTTAGAGACACTATGCTATGTACTAGCTCAGAATCTTCACCAGCCACATAAAGTTTTGAAAGCTGTCTATTTCACCACTATCACCTCCGCTTCTGGCTATTGCCTAATCCACAAGGCACCAAAGCTTTATGAGTGTGACTCATGTAGCTCCTTCAGTCTCAGGCAAGCCAGGTCCCATGGTCTTGAGCCCCCTACCCCGTGCCTTTCTCCAGGGTGGAACCCCAATAAACATGTCCTGGGTAAACTGATCACTTGATCTTTGGTCATCATAGATTTTCTGAATCAATCTTCATCTGGCTCATAACCCAGGACCAATTTGCCTTAGGAAACCCTACCAGGGGCAAATTGCCCCCAATAACATGAACTCTGAGATCACAGGAAACACAAAAACCCCCCACCACAATAACGTGGCAATAGATGGAGGGGAGCACGATAATATACAGAGCTAAAGACCAAAGCTTAACCACGTTATATCTATAGAGAATCAATTGCAACCTACTTGTTACTCATTTAACATATGATTAGTGTGTGCATTCAAGCACCAGTGGAGCACAGTGTGGTGGCAGCTGTGACAAAGGATAATGGGTGTCTGTCAGTTTATATTACACCAGAAGGAAGTCACTCAGATGAAAACTTTGTGCTTCCTGTGCATTCTCTGGGTAGATGTGAGAAATGATATTTCCAGGGCTGTTAATGACAGGAGGGGTTTTTGAAAAACAGATGCAAGAATGCATTGATATAGCAAGTGCTGGTACGTTGTAATTATATTTAGAGCAAACGGTCACACATAGTGTCAGTGAGATGTAGTCCATTACATAAAGGAATAATTCACAGTGCATGTTTTAGTGGGACTCAGTGTGCCACCTTGCCTGCATGACAGATCACTTCTTCACACTGAGAGATTGTGGTGGTTTGAGGTTGGCGCAGAGGCTGAGGGATGATGCATCCAGCACATTATACAGAGAGCTTCTCCCACAGAGGAAGTTGATTTCCCCACCATGCAATGATGACACTCAGTGCAGCATGACATATGATGTGTGTACAAACAGTGAGCACATAGGACGGGGCCCTTGTTCCTTTTGACTGTTTTATGTGGGTCACATACAGCGTTTAGAGCCAAAGCAGGGCAGATAGGACATTTTTCACGTAGCCCATAAAGGAAGCGAAACAATGCCCTTAAGATGTGACTTCTTGCCTCAGAGGACACCACCACCCAGTCCCACTAGGACTGCATCATATAACTTTGTGCACAGCACGTCATATGATGCTGAATGTATGCAGGAAGTTCAGCTCTTACACATTCTTTCTTTTTCTATTGTGAATTCACTCACATTTCCCCCTATAATTATCCTCTTTTGGCTGATTCTACGTTTGCATGCCAGGAATGTTAAAAGAGTCGTTTAACGAGAAGAAAAAGCAAAAGCGAAATCTTACGGCTAACATATAAGCTGGTAAGCTTTAAATATTCTTGTCATGTGGTGTATGTTTCTCCCCAGGGGAGGATTTAGGCCTGGGAGAAACTGTGATATGTGATATGTAGTCATCACAACTTTCCTTTTAACATTTTCAATAGGACCATACGAAAATAGCAGAAAAGAAGAAAAGGGAAAAAGGGAGAATCTGAAACAACATAAACATCAGGAAGAACAAGTGATAAAGCCCTAAATATGGTAGGACGGGAGATAAACTGCCTTTTGAAATTGTTTTATTGCAAAATAAAGAAGAATAAAGATAAAAGAACTGATTGCAATAGTAAAAACGTCAGTGTTTGGAAGCATTTCATTTACTCATTGTATTTATTATAAAAGAACCATTAAGAGATGCAGAGAGACAGAAAAGAGATGAAAAACATTTTATAACAACAACAACAATATGCAAAATAATGCAAACAAGGGCAAAAGGACTGCTATGACACCAAAAACATATTTCTACAAAGAGATGTAAAATCACAATAAAGCCTAAAAATTAAATAAAAAGAGACACAAAAGTGTCAAAAGCAGATAAAGAATGAGCACAAATTGGGTAAAAATGTTTCAAAATAAAACAAAGAATGGAAAAGGAACAAATTACCTTGAAGAGAATCAAATACCACCAACGCAAACTCAAAAACATTCAAGTGAGAAGTTGGGGCCCGAGGGCTTGTTGTGTAATAATTAATCAATACTACTGCCCAACAATATGCTATCCTAGAAGCTCTTACCTTTGCAATGATGGAGTATCTGTTTTAAAATAACAAAAGCTGGCTGAAAAACTAGCACATCCATCCAGTATTATGTAATCCTTCCCTGTTGAACTATAAACTGCTGTGTAAAAACAGGATGGTTTTTTGGCGTAATTATGAGGGGGGGAAAAAGAACAATGGAAACACATAGGTGCTAACCTGCAACCATCATGTGACTGAAATGAGAAATAACTACAAAAGATGGTGTCATTGGTTGTGCATCACCATCTTGGTGTTTTAAAACAGGATTTTCCAAACGAGGTGTGGACTGAAGTTAGAAACTGTCTCATACTCAAACAATTTTAACTAATCAGTCACAAGGTAAAATGTGCTTTGTCCTATTTTTTGACTCTCATGGAAGCATAATTTACAAAATGAACATCATGTTGTATTCAGTGACCATAAAATCTTCAGGAATGTGTTTACTAAAGCCATAAAAGAAGGAGAATGTAGGGTTGCTTTCCAATAAACTTCTTTACAATCAGACTATATTTCGCAACCAGGGGAGCTGCCCCCAAGTGGTCATTAGAAAGAATGGTAGTTTAAGGCACTTTGACATTGTCTTCCCTTCTACAAACCTAGAAACTACATCCATCTTTTACACTCATCTGATAAAACACTGATTAGAGTCCTGTGAAAAAGTAAAGACACGCTTGCTGTTTCCATGTACCAGGTGCTCCCAACCGACTGCACTTGATTAACTTTTCATCAGCTAGTGTGACCTCCTTGATAAAAACAGAAGTGTTGGTGATTTCTTGGTCTGGTATTGTCTTTTCACAATGCAACAATCTTCCCATGAGTCGATGTCCTACCAAACTGCAAAAAAAACCAGAGAGTTACAGTACAACTCAGTACAACTGCATGTTAAATGTTAAAGTTTCTGACTGTACTGTGATTGGAAGGGTTGCCAGAAGAAAACCTCTCCTCTCTAAAATGAACACAGCAGCATGGTTTCAGTTTGCAAAGTTGCATCTGAACAAACTGCAAGCCTTTAATGATTTGAAATTTATTTTGCAGCCACAGGCCCTGGGAACTTTGCAGTCATTAAGTTGACCATGAAGTTCTCTGCATACAGCACTGTAGAGTCAAATGTGAGCCCATCTATCTGACAGCTAAAGCTTGGCTCAAACTGGGTTATGCAACAAGACAATAATCCCAAACAGACCATCCACAACAGAATAGCTGAAAAAGGAAAAGTATCAAAGTGCTGCATTGGATCGGTCCAAATCCAGACCTCAGCATTTTTTTAGCATTGGTGTCTTTTGGTACTGTTTTTTTCATATGTTGTTTAATGGTGGTTGGCAGCTTCAAGATGTGATGCAATGGAAGTGTAGAAGAGGACCAGTGACATAACATGCATTGCGATACATACAACTAGATAGGACCTGGTAAACAAGGGAGCGTATGTAATTTATTCAATGTTCAAATTGTCGATGTTCACGACCAACCTTAATATTTAGAAGAAACAAATGGTATTACGGCAAAATCTGAAAGCACTAAAAAAAACACCATGGTAAAACGTAAAATGCTAATTTCCCTCTGTTAAGTCAAAAATATTAAAATATTTCTTGTTTTGTATTATATTATACAAAACAAGAAAAGTTGAACCAAAAGGAGAATCAGTTATTTTCAGCAAACACATTTCTGGGAGGCCAAGAGAATTTCACAGAACAGAAGAGATGATAGTGGACGTCAAAGAAAAGAGGAGGCAATGGACATTATAAAAGGAAAAAGATGAAGATGGAGACCCGGTGATTGCTCAGATTAATTTGTTCTCTGCCTTTCTCTACCTGGTTGCACACACCTCCTTTCTGCTCCACCAGTCAATGTTCACAGCTATAAATCTTGGAGTGACATTTTGGCCGGCAAGTTCCACGTAAACATGGTTGGCAAAATGTCAGTGCAGAAAGCAGACAAGCCTGACTTAGGAAGAGGGAGAGTATAGAGGCAGTAATGTCACCACACTTAAACACACCCGCCATCAGTCTTCATGACATTTAAGAGATATATCCCCCGATCCCCCTGGCCATTGCACACAAAGGAAAACTTTGGAGAGGAGGCTGTAAGGACCCCATGAGTCACAGGGTGTAATGGCTTGATCTGATCGCAAACAAAAGGCTAATACCCTCACTTATGAGTTATTTTTCTTGTTATGCCAGTCAGCAGTCTTACAACTTAACAAATAAAAGACCACGAGTGAACCCTGGAAGGTAAATTCATGGCGTATTTTTATTGTTATTTTTACAGCCATTTTCTTTTTTACAACCTCTTCCCTAAGCCAGGCAGGTCATTTGAGAACACATTTCTCCAACAGCATTTCATTTTTAACCTTAGATTTGCTGTAAACCAACAGGGAGGACAATTTGACCTCACAGGTCACAACATCCATAGGAATTTTCCAAATTTTCCATGCATCCAAAGCTAAATAATTGAACAAATTAAAAAGTAAATCTCTGGAAATTCACCCAGCTCCTTTCTTCTGATGTTCTTTCTTTAACCTCTCATCTCTACTGCACAGAGGCTGTATTGATTTCTGAATGAATAATTGAGAAAGATGGCTTAACTGCCCTTTTCAAATCTCCATGGCCTCCTCTGTGATTCACTTTGCCTCCTTCCTTCTCATCTTTCTTCCCCGCCCGATTTGTGTATTTCCCTTATTGTGCCATCATCTCGATTCTCACCTATTCCTCTTGCACTTCTTTCTGCCCTATTTTGACCTTCCTATCCTCTACTTTTTGCTTTATCCTCTCCTCTCATGTGCTGCTGATGTGGATCCCATTCTGTGACAGGTTGTTCAGGAGGGAATGGACTGCTCGCTTGACTGGTCAGCCGGCCTCTGCGTATCATCCGTCAGCAAGACACGCTGTTGTTTTAGAGTTCTGCTGGGAGCTGTCTTCTTGTCTCTGTCTCTTTCTCAGTTGTTTCACTCTTCTCACACACATACACACTCTTTCCTGTTTCTTTCTGTCTCTACCGTTCTAGCTCCTTCTCAGTCTCCATCCACTCCCCTCTTGCTGACTTATTTCCACTGTACATCTTAACTCTAAGGTGCAGCTGATCAGCATTTTAAAATTGACCTCGGGCTCTTTGCTCTGAGTGAATCAATGGCTGTGTTAGACTGGGAGTGAATAATTCTAGTATGTTAATTCGACATAGTGTAGGCTGGGGAAAAATGACTGCTTTGTTTCAGGATGGGAGCTGTTAAAAAAACAACCTCCTCCTGTCTGTTTTCTGTAGCCGTTTCAATTTATTTTAACAAGCCTCCTTTCAGGTGTATTTGTTCTTTTCAGTATTGTGTTGTGTTGTTTTTATAAGATATGGCTTAGACAACATCTTCTTTTCCTGTGACATTTAGACTTAATGATCAAAGGCCTGTAACCGCTGGCCTGTAACCACAATCTCAAATCTTGGATAATTACAGCTATGAACTGTTATGAACCATGTTAAATTAAATCAGCTGGTTGCTAATTAAGATTAGCTGCTATATTGCAAGTTGTCTTTAAAACTCAAAATACAGGGTTAAATGGGACATGTATGTGTCAAACATATGACCAAAGTGCCCAATGCAGCCCAGTGGATGTCTCTGGAAAATGTAAAAATTGGAAAGAAATCATTAAATGATAGAAATTCGTGTGGGTTTTAAAAAAAAATTTTTTTTTTCATTACATTAAATTCTTGTTTTTGTTTTTTTTTACAATAGAAATTTAGGGTTTCTTTCTTTCTTTCTTTTTTTTACAGTCAAACACATTTTCTTTGAATTAGTAGATTTACATTTTGGGATTAATGAGGTATAAGCAGTTTTTTTTCTGTAATTTTACATACAGTAGAACCCCGACTTATGAAATTAATTCGTTCCCGAGGCTCTTTCGTAAGTCGAAAACGTTTGTAAATCAAAGCACCCATCGTGCCTTTTGAGTGAACGATAGGCTATAGGCTAATTGCTAACTGCACCAACAATATGTCGTTCAAGTGGCACAGTGAAGCGCAACTACAAAATAGTGATGTGAAATATCGATTCCTCCGATACCAATCATTTATGTTCTAGAATCGATTCTCACATTAAAATATCGATATTTTAGTAATTTAGGGTAAATTTGTAGTTTATCATTAACAGGAACACAGTGGGAAGAACCTATTTCATTCGGATTGTCTACATTGGAAGGAACTACTTCCTCTTCTGCCTTTCATAGTCATGTGCGAAATATGGCTGTATAAATGTGTCGCAGCCCCTTGGCGTGCGCACTCACAACAATGGCTGAGTGTAACTGGAGTCATGTGGGATGTATTTTACATCCACAAACGTGGTTTGCGATACATGTGGCAAGAAAGTGAGGTGTTGTGGCAACACCACAAATTTGTCAAACACCTCAGAGTAAATATCACAGAATATGACGAGCGTATGTTGAGGCGAAATGAAGAGGAGGAGTGGACAGGTGCTGCTAGGGCGAGACAGACGTCTCTCACGGAGTCTTTTAGTGCTGCAGGCAGGCAAGGTGTTCATATAGCGCACAGCTCGAGGTTTTTATTATTTCTATATGATGAATTCGGTATTATTAAGTGATAAGAACAAGTAATCTGATGTCCTGTAATCATTATGACGCTATAATTTAAAATACAATAAATAAAATATGTTTTTGTACAAAGTATCGGTATCGCGTCAGTATCGTCGATACCACCCTGAATTTTACTTGGTATCGGATCGGAAAGGAAATCAGTGGTATCGCACATCACTACTACGAAAGCCAAGGGGGTTGTCACATGATTCGGAAGGCATTGTGGGCATTGTAGGCATTCTGGGCTCAGCCAATTAGAGCCAGCGGATTTCGTTACGCGGGCATATTGCAGAAATATTGCCGTTAAGTGCCTTCGTAACTTGAATTTTTCGTTAAATGGGGTATTCGTAAGTCGGGGTTCCACTGTATTTGCTTTTGAAAGCGTGAGCCCAAAGAGTCCTGCTGACGCGTTTCTTTACCAAAGCAGAATTTCTTTGTAATGAAGAAAAACTAAACTGTGTTGATTTACTCTTTTAGCCCACTTTAGCTAAAATTGAGCCGTATATGTTGTTATTGTCTTAAAAAAAAGATTTAAAAAGCAGCCAGTATAGTCCTTGAACCACATATAAATGTATTTATATACGGTCTACAGCATAATAATGTAATAATAGCATTGCAATTATAGCCTCATCATATAGTGTGATACTAATTATTTGAATAAGAAAGACAGAAAGTAAGTAAGAAATTTGATTAATTGTGCAAATTCACATATTGTGTACTATCATCATCATCATCATCATTATTATTATTATTTGCTTACATTTCCTTTGTTGACATTGGTGTAGAGTGATTTATAATGAATCATATGTTACTGCTAATATGTAACATTTTTTAACTATAGGTCAGTTAAAAAATTACATATTAGCAATAGTGTAACAACCTGATAACAAGTTGGGAAAAGCATTTATATTATTGAAAAAGCTATGAAGAAAATCAGTCTGTCACAGTGTGTCTTTTATTCTGTCTTCCTCCCACCACCTCCAGCTGGTTGCGACAGATGGCTGTACCTCACTGAGCCTCATTCTGCTGGAGGCTTTTTCAAGTTAAAAAGGAGTTTTTCCTTCCCACTGTTGCCAATTGCTTGCTCAAAGGGGGTCGTTTGATGTTTCCTTGTATTATTGTAGTGTCTTTACCAACAATGTAAAGCGCCTTGAGCCAACTCCTGTTGTGATTTGGCATTATATAAATAAAACGGAATTGAATTGAACTGAATTGAAGTTTTAAGCAACAACATGCATACATTGTGTTTATAGTGTCCATTGTTCTTCCAAGACTTGTGAAAAGGGGCTGTCTGGTGAATGCATCAGATATAGACAAGTATGTTAAAACACATAGTAAATCAACCGTGAATCATGGATACAGAGTACCCTGTTATATCAAAATCAGGCAGCAGGAATGTAGTTTTCTAATTTCTCTCTAATTTTGAGCAGTTTTAATTTTTTGAAAAGTATGAAGTCATTATGTATGTGTTAATGGGCTCCCAGTTTAGCTTTGAAGTATTCATTATTACTGAATTTTTTCCCCTTTTGGAAGAAACCCAGATATAACAGATCATATAATAGATCATAACACAGCACAAAACAGCCACTGTCCAGTGGACTGACTGGAAAATGAGGCACAAGTATTTCCTTTCCATGACTGGTATACGAAACAGTAAGAAGCATAAAATTCAGGCTAACAACACCGGAATTTAAAAAAAGGACAGGATGAAAGAACAGGCATTCACTGTTTTACTTGAAAGGTCAGGTGACCTCAGTGGACCACTGTGAGTTACCAATGTATCATGGTCAGAGGGCCTGGTGGTGCCAGTGTCCGGCAGCCTCGCCTCTGTCAGTGCGCCCCAGGGTGGCTGTGGCTACAGTGTAGCTTGCTATCACCAGTGTGTGAATGTGTGTGTGAATGGGTGGATGACTGGTTGTGTAAAGCGCTTTGGGGTCCTTAGGGACTACAAAAGCGCTAAACAAATACAGGCCATTTACCATTTACCATCATCTAAGCCAGTGCTCATGCTCATAAGGTGACATATGGAGCCCTTGTTACCACATTTCTTCACACTGTTTGGCCATTAATTTTTCAGTGTGGGTGATTAAAATTTCTAACAGGCATTTTATAACCAAAATCATATTTTCCAAAACCTAACCGAGCAATTTAGTGTTTAAACAGAACCAAACCACAAGTGAAAATGAGACTGAACAGTGAGTAAAAGCAAGAAGCGTAAAAGCAAAACACGAGCTTTAGTCTTTTGGCATCCAGTACTGCAGCTGCTGTGTCGCAGCATTGATGCCAAAGGTTGCTTTGCATGTATCTCTGAGACAGCAGTGGTTTTCTCAATATGGTAAGTTGGTCAACTTTGTAGCACAGATGAACCTTCTGGCACGCAGGGCTGGTTCTGGTTGAAGAATGGAAGGGGATGCAGGCAGATTTTGACTTGTGTTTGCTGCAGTTTATATATGATTTTGGGTTCAGCACTAAACCAGCCAGCAAGAATAATAAATTACATTTACTTGCACTTTTTCAAGCAGACTTTCAGAGGATCTCTGTCTAGCATTCATCAACCTTCACACTTTTCTTTTTGTTTGTTTGTTTTGTTTGATTTCACTTCTGCGTGATGTACAGCAGACATTCTTCTTCTCCTTTCACAGATTTATGAATCTGAGGTATGAGCTCGAATTATTCTCTGCTGGGTTTTTTTTTTTGCCTCGAGTCATGTTGTCTGTGAGAGGAAAAGCCTGTCTTCTCCTGCCTCTCTAATGCTCACCAACACCTTGTACCAGCAGGTGTATAAGTACAGACCCAATGGATCCCTTCTTGCTCTTAACGTTCCAGGTGTTGTTATTCGTCCTATTGCTGATGTTTTTAGACACTTCCTCATGTAACACCAGCACCAACCTGTCGCCCCTCACTGCTGCTCCCATAGCGTCTGGCACCAAGCCCCGCTGCATCCCCTGCACTCGCTCGCCCTTTCTCACTGTCTGGAAGCTGTTACTGAATTATTTAGCACCCACTCGACTCTTAAGCATGTACTGCCTTCTTTCTGCCTGTTAGGATATATATTGGCTTGGCGGTTTAACTTGGAGCTGTATGGTGAGGAGGTGCTTCAATTCGAAGTCGACTGTTAAGGAATTTTTTTTCTGACGTGCAGCTAAAAGTTTGCTGTTTTCCAAAGAATATCTGGATCATGCTGAAACTGAAAGTTAACATCATTATTTTGTCCACTGGGAAGATAAGCACTGTTACTAGGCAGCTTGTGATCAAAGTCTAAATATTTCCATTTGTTTAAAGCTTTTAGTGGCTGATAATGGTTGTTTGAAGCGGTAGTTGCCCCATCCCAGTTTTCAGCTTGATTCTGGCCTTGGCGTCGATTTTTGAAATTCACAAAGAAGCAACATTTTGAGCTGTGCGGGTGAACGATGCAGCAAGGAATTGTTCATAAAGGCATAACAGTGGGGTTGGACCATAACAAACATGCAAGGAGAAAGTAGGTGAGGTTCATTGCATATTCAGTGTAGCTGATGAAAGAATACATGCACACTCGAGCTGTAACAAATTCTTTAAACTGAATACATTTCAAGGCTGCAGATGCATCAACAATGTCCTGGAAAGGGAAAGTGGATACAGGGGGTGGTGGTGGTGGTTGGGTGATAAATGTAGTGTCAACAAAACAAAAACTCCTGAAGACTGTGACAGTGAGCAAGTAAATAGTCTTGCATTTTGATACATATAGAAATGGAAAAATAAATGAAATGGAAAATTGCACACTGCAGATTAATAATTTCATGATTGGATAGTAACACTACATGGATTATATTGTACTTTCACAGGAGGTAATTTCTTCATATATTTGCTGAAGGAATTACCAGATAAACTATTTTCCCTGTCTTCTTTATCTACAGGGTGGGCCATTTATATGGATACACCGTAATAAAATGGGAATGGTTGGTGGTATTAAAGTTCTGTTTGTGGCACATTAGTATATGTGAGGGGGCAAACTCCTCCAGATGGGTGGTGACCATGGTGGCCATTTAGAAGTCGGCCATCTTGGATACAACTTTTGTTTTTTCAATAGGAAGAGGGCCATGTGGCACATCAAACTTATTGGTAATGTCACAAGAAAAACAATGGTGTGATTGGTTTTAACTGATAACTTGATTCTTTCGTGAGTTATTTACAAGTTTCTCTTTGTTCACAGCCATTGACATGTCGAAGAGGTTAACACGTGAGGAGCGGATCGAAATTGTGTTGATATCTGGTGAACGCAGTAATGGGTCATTGCAGCAGATTTCAATGCAAGACACCCTACGAGACCACCTATCTCCCATGCTACACTCAGCAAACTGCTTGCTAAGTTTCGTGAAACTGGTTCAGTGTTGGATTTGCCAACACTGCTACTGCTACTGCAGCATCTCAACGAGGATGACCCAGATCGGCGCACAGAATTTGCAGAATGGGCAAAACAAAAATTGGAACAGGACCCTCAGTTCACGCAGAAGATTTTGTTCAGTGATGAGGCAAACTTTTATGTGAATGGTGAAGTTAACAAACAAAACCATCGCTATTGGTCTGACGCTAACCCACATTGGATGGATCCCTCCAAGACTGTTGGAACAACAAAAGTGATGGTTTGGTGTGGTATATGGGGTACAGCCATAGTGGGTCCATTCTTCATCAATGGAAACCTCAAGGCCACTGGATATTTGAAATTGCTACATGATGATGTGTTTCCCTCTTTATGCACTGAAGCTGGCACGTTCCCTGAGTTTTTCCAGCAAGATGGTGCACCACCACATTATGGGTGCCAGGTCCGAGCATTCCTAGTTTCCTGGAAAGTGGATTGGTCGTCATGGGCCAGTTGAATGACCCCCTTAGACTTTTATCTTCGGGGTCATCTGAAGGCAATTGTCTATGGTGTGAAGATACGAGATGTGCAGCACCTGAAACTACGGACACTGGATGCCTGTGCTGGCATTTCTCCTGCGATGTTGCTATCAATGTGTGAAGAGTGGGAGAAGAGGGTTGCATTGACAATCCAACACAATGGGCAGCATATTGAACACATTTTATAAGTGGTCAGAAACTTGTAAATAACTCATGAAAGAATAAAGTTACGTTGAAACCAAGCACACCATTGTTTTTCTTGTGACATTACCAATAAGTTTGATGTGTCACATGGCCCTCTTCCTATTGAAAAAATTGTTGTATCCAAGATGGCCGACTTCTAAATGGCCGGCCATCTTGGTCACCACACATTTTGAGGAGTTTGCCCCCTCACATATAAAAATGTGCCACAAACAGGACTTTAATATCACCAACCATTCCCATGTTATTATGGTGTATCCATATAAATGGCCCACCCTGTATACGTCTATCAGGAAAGCAAAGCTGATCAAAGCTGATAAGATGTTTGCTTATCTAATTATGACATAAAAGCCAACATCTTTCATGGGATGTATTTTTTAGTAGGATGGTTGTTAGTAGCTGTTCATACTGTATGAACAGCTATATTACTTCTATTGACTACAACCACCACCAAAAGAAGCTAGCTAACAACACATTTGTCATGTTTGAGCTTCTTGTTATGGTTACATGGACACTGTCCTGTAGAGCAGCGGTCCCCAACCCCCGGGCCTCGGACCGGTACCGGTCCGTGAGTCGTTTGGTACCGGGCCGCGAGAGTTGAGGCTCAGGTGTGAAATGTATAGTTTTCAGGGTTTTTGTCGGTTTTCAGTGTTATTTTGTTATCGTTTTTATCGTTAACTCGGTTTTCCTGGGTCTTTTCACGTGTGTTATGAATAAATTTTCTTTTTTTCGGTACCGGTACTAGTTTTATTTTGTTGTATTTATCCGCGACACCTTAAAGGCCGGTCCATGAAAATATTGTCAGGCATAAACCGGTCTGTGGCACAAAAAAGGTTGGGGACCGCTGCTGTAGAGTGAGAGTGATGGGAAATTGGTTCCTACAAATCTTAAACATCAACAGAGTAGAATAACATTTTATTTCACTGTAAATACTGTATTTTTCCTTTTTTTTTTTGTCATTTTAAAGTAAAAAGATCTCATCTTTTATATATACTGTCTTTCATGTCTTTTATCCCGTCTTCCTTCTCTTACCCCAACCCGTCGCAGCAGACGGCCCCGCCCCTCCCTGAGCCTGGTCCTGCCAGAGGTTTCTTCCTGTTAAAAGGGAGTTTTTCCTTCCCACTGTCGCCAAAGTGCTTGCTCATAGGGGGTCATATGATCGTTGGGCTTTTTTCTCTGTATGTATTATTGTAGGGCCTACCTTACAATATAAAGCGCCTTGGGGCGACTGTTGCTGTGATTTGGCGCTATATCAAGAAAACTGAATTGAATTTAATTACATATAACTGCAAAAATACAGCGTGCACTATAAGCAAGCTCTTGCTTCTGTGCATCTGTTGCACCCACTTTCTTTGAGAGTTAAATTTACACGACAGACCAAAATCCCAAGTTTTATTCAGTCTTCAGAGTTGTGTGGTTATTTCATAAGCCTGGAATACTGTGCGGCACTGGGTTCATTGAGGTACATAGCGGGACACATCCCAAGCTCAGCCTGTAATTGGTATGCATGAGTGTACTTACAAAGGGACTGCCAATTGTTGACAGACCTAATGTGTGATTTTCCTAAGTTAGCTTTAAGATTTGGACAGTAGAAGAAACAAAGAAACAGCAAAGCTTACCTCAGCAAAAGGCAAGTTTCAGGATTAAGTACTTCTCTAATGTGCTTTTCAAAAGAGAGAAGCCCTAAATTATATGGAAAAGCATAAAAAGCAGCCATCTGTGTATTTGCAGACTTACTGGCAATAGTGACCAGATGGCCACTTGATGCTTTCTTGGACTGACACTTGACTTGGCAGTGCGTTTTATGGTTAGATGGCTGCAAACTTTACTGCTAAAGTCTTCATTGTTTCTAAATGCAAAGCGGCTTTTTGAAATCGAGCATCAAGCAGAGCAGAGTGCCTGTGGAATGAGTTCAAACCTCTCTGAAGATGACTGTTTTAAGTTTCACTGTAATATTACACTCAATTTGTTTGGGATCAGTGAAACAGTTAAAAAACATAAAACAATCTTTTATGTCTCTTTCAGATAACAGGTTTTCATTTAAACTTGTGCTTATTCCTTAGTGCATTTGCAACAAATATTCAAATGAACATTGTTTTTCTTTGTTCTGGTTTTCAAAATCAAATTTATACTCATCATACGCTGTATTTCAGATTCAGTAAACGCTGAGGATATTGGCTTTATTTAAAGACGAGTTTGACTGCAAAGCAGTCTTGGATGTGAAATCTTGACGCTAAGTATCTCAGATCTGCCGGCTGCACAGATGGACGATGAGGGTATGAGAGCTGAAATCAATCATCGAGTATCTTACTATTAGATGGCCAGTTAGTGACTCTAATTGCATTTTATTTAAGGATATTAATCAGAGGCAATGAGCACTTACTGTGCTTGAAATTCAAAATGTCATACTCTGCAGGTGACAGAAAGAAGATAACACCAAAAGAGAGATGAGGGCAAATCAGCTGCAACAGAGGAATCTATAAGCAAAAAGAGCATGAAGACAGCAACACAGGCAGCACACATGAGTTTATTGCTGCAGTCCAGTGACTACAGTTCCAAATTAATTTAGATCTACAACAGTGTGCCTATACTTTCCTATTAAAAGAAACTTTAAAATGTTTGTGGTGATGCACTTTTAACATGAAGCTGTCAGGGACCTGGGTCTGCAAACCCAGGGTTCTTGAGCAGGTTGTGGAATTGTGCATATTTGCTGGCGTGTGGCGCTTGTGTCCCTCATTTCCAGGTTTGTGTGTATAGGTGTTTGCGTGTGGGTGTGTGTGTGTTCCGGAGGACCAGTTTACAGGCATTGTCAGGCCCGGTGGGTGTGTCCCGTTGGCAGGCTGGCCACACCTGAGGAGGATGATCATGCACACCTGCAGCTGATCAGGATCGTAGGGGGAGCTACTTAGCAGTGTGGCTGAGCTCCCGTCGATGCTGAATTGTTGCATGAGAATTCCCGTCAGTTTTCCAGATAGTTATTCAGAGAGTGTGAGCTGGTTACATTAAGAGTGTCTAACGTCTGTTTCTGTGATTTCGCAGGAAGATCATGGAAATAAGAGGGCAGCAAGCACGGGATGCACGGACACTTGGAAGCGAGGACACGGAGCAGGGACAGTGGGAGGAAGATACGGCACGGGAGTCTGGGGCGCATGGGGATTTATTGTTGTGTGATTATTTACATTACTGTAAATAAATGTACTGTCTGCATTGAAGAGTCCAGCGTTTGGGTCTTCTTTCCCCACATCCCAATGGTCTGCCAGTGCAGCCATGACAGAAGCTTATGCACAAGTTCAATAAGTATGATCTGCAATGTCTCATCTGCCTGCTTTCCACGCTGTCAATCTCAATACCAACATCATTTCTCTAATCCAGTCATCTTCTCACCCACCTTCTTTGAGCCAATCAGGCTCCTCTTCCCATCGTTTAAATCTCTGCTCTCCATCATTCTCCCTTTCAGACCCTCCTTTGTGCAACCCACCTCCTCCCCGTCTCCACCTCAGACACCTCAGCCAGAGCTCTATTCAAGTCTCAATCTTTATCTTCACCACCACCAGCATCTAAACTCCTGAGGGTTCCTGTCCTAAATCCTACCACCGCTGGGATTACGTTCTTCCACATGGGTCATCAATACATGAATTTCTCGAATGTACTCATGTTCAAATATTCTAAGTTTCTGAGCCTCACTGTTAAAACACACATTTCTTGAGGCAATAATTATGAGACCAAAGCAGCAAACTACTCACCACAAAAATATTTTTTCATGAGTCACTTGTGCAGTCAACTATGGGAATATAGCTGGTGATACTTTATATTTTTGTTACTCCCAACAACCACATAGAGACACTAATTAACATTCATTTTGTTTTGGCCCATGTTTAATCATTTTGCAGCTGGGTACAGCAATTTTTGTGTGTGTGTTTGCGTTTTGCATAAAACTGGAATTTATTAAAGACTATTTTCAATTGTGGGTTGATGTACATTTTATGACAGAAGGGCTACAGGAAAATACTACAGCACCCATATTCGTTGCTATGAAGGAACAAGCCATGCTTTGCAGCAGTGTGACTCACTGATGTGTTTTTAATAGTCGTTACAACAACACTGAGGGCTCGTGGAACAGAGGAATAATCTATAAAGCAGAAAGTATCAGCTCAGTAAATGCTTCCTATTAAGATCAATAAATCAGTTAACATTTAAGAGATATGCAGACAACAATGAAAACATGTTCTTCTACCAATCTAGTGAAAATTTAATTTTTGTTTGCAGTGAAAAACAGCATTTGTCTTTTTAGATTGGCACAAAACACGTGTTATCACTTAATACGAATGTGGTTTTAAGAATAAAATGTACACATCGTGCATCGAAAGTGATCTTTATATGTGGCTCAAATGTATTCACAAAAAGCCTTCTTCTGCTCTTCTCGTGCAGATGTTACCGAAGTGAGAAAGATGTCTTCCATCACTGTTATTACAGGCTCTGTGCGTAAAGAGATGCTTGTTAATCAAGCAGCGTGTGTCACTGAGCGAGAGTTAAAAGCTTAAAATGATCATCAGAATGTTTATGTGCTATTAATCCGAGTCATTTCCTCTCAACACCAGCAGGATAGCTTTTAGTGTTTCACATCATAGTCGAACAAACATAATACTGCTTGTCTTGCTGCCTGTGAATTCAGCAGCGACACTTCACATCCATGTTAAACATCACACCCACACATGGATGTAAACCTGCGTGCTATTTTTTTTCCTTTTGCAGTTTGTGACTTTAGTACTTTATTACTCAGTAGCATGTGCACACCTCCACACACATAAACGTACAACGCTGCGTGGACTAATTAGACTGCGTGTCCCAGTGGACCTAATCTATCTTACGGGACAGTAAATAGGATCTGTTGGCACTGCACTTCCTTTGATCAACGCCTGTCAAACACTGGACAGTACTGCCTTATGTTGGAAAGCCTCCAGGGGATACACACACACACACACACACACACACACACACACACACACCTACACACACACACACACACACACACACACACACATCGGTTTCTTTATCTACTGACAGGCTTCTGCTTTTGTTTTTCAATGCTGCTGGCAGAATGACTGTTACTCTGCATCATATGAATGACGCAAAAGTTTTGGCAAATATTACGACGATAACGTAAATACATATAATGTTTTCTCTTAAGAATGTGATGTAAATTAATGGACAGTTTCTTTTGTCTATCGTTTCTAGGTCTTACAAATAATAATATTAAAGTTAATCTGGAATAGTAAGAACAAAATCAATGACATAGAAAATGAAGAGAAAACATAAAGGATTCAGTGCTATCCATCCATCCATCTTCATCCGCTTTATCCGGGGCCGGGTCGCGGGGGCAGCAGCCTAAGCAAAGAGGCCCAGACCTCCCTCTCCCCAGCCACCTCCTCCAGCTCATCCGGGGGAACACCAAGGCGTTCCCAGGCCAGCCGAGAGATATAATCTCTCCAGCGTGTCCTGGGTCTGCCCCGGGGCCTCCTCCCGGTGGGACATGCCTGGAACACCTCACCAAGGAGGCGCCCAGGGGGCATCCTTACCAGATGCCCAAACCACCTCAGCTGGCTCCTTTCGATGTGGAGCAGCAGCGGCTCTACTCTGAGCCCCTCCCGGATGGCCGAACTTCTCACCCTATCTCTAAGGGAGATGCCAGCCACCCTTCGGAGGAAGCTCATTTCCGCCGCTTGTATCCGCGATCTCGTCCTTTCGGTCACTACCCACAGCTCGTGGCCATAGGTGAGGGTAGGGACGTAGATCGACCGGTAAATTGAGAGCTTCGCTTTTACACTCAGCTCCCTCTTCACCACGACGGACCGGTGCAGCGTCTGCATTACTGCAGCTGCAGCCCCAATCCGTCTGTCGATCTCCGGCTCCCTTCTCCCATCACTCGCGAACAAGACCCCGAGATACTTGAACTCCTCCACTTGGGGCAGGACCTCATCCCCGACCCGGAGTGGGCACTCCACCCTTTTCCGGCTGAGAACCATGGCCTCAGATTTGGAGGTGCTGATCCTCATTCCCGCTGCTTCACACTTGGCTGCGAACCGCTCCAGTGCGAGCTGGAGGCCCTCACCCGATGAAGCCAACAGAACCACATCATCCGCAAAGATCAGAGATGAGATCCTGAGGCCACCAAAGCGAAAGCCCTCCGCCACTTGGCTGCGCCTAGAAATCCTGTCCATAAAAATTATGAACAGAACCGGTGACAAAGGGCAGCCCTGGCGGAGCCCATCACCCACTGGGAACGAGTCCGACTTATTGCCGGCAATGCGAACCAAGCTCTTGCAACGGTTGTATAGGGATCGAATGGCCCGTAGCAATGGGCCAGACACCCCATACTCCCGCAACACCTCCCACAGGACACCCCGAGGGACACGGTCGAATGCCTTCTCCAAGTCCACAAAACACATGTAGACTGGTTGGGCAAACTCCCATGCACCCTCAAGTATCCTCGAGAGGATGAAGAGCTGGTCCAGTGTTCCGCGACCAGGACGAAAACCGCATTGTTCCTCCTGCATCAGAGGTTCGACTAGCGGACGAACTCTCCTTTCCAGCACCCTGGCATAGACTTTCCCGGGGAGGCTGAGGAGTGTGATCCCCCTGTAGTTGGAACACACCCTCCGGTCCCCCTTCTTAAAGATGGGGACCACCACCCCGGTCTGCCAATCCACGGGTACTGCCCCTGATCTCCACGCAACATTGCAGAGGCGTGTCAGCCAGGACAGCCCTACAACGTCCAGAGCCTTCAGGAACTCGGGGCGGACCTCATCAACACCAGGGGCTCTGCCACCAAGGAGTTGTTTAACTACCTCAGTGACCTCGCCCCCAGAAATTGGCGGGTCATTCCCCTCATCCCCAGACTCTGCTTCCTCCTTGGAAGACGCGTCAGTGGGATTAAGGAGGTCCTCGAAGTATTCCTTCCACCGCCTGACAATTTTCTCAGTCGACGTCAGCAGCGCTCCGCCAGCACTATACACAGTGCAGGTAGAGCACCGCTTTCCCCTCCTGAGACGTCTGACGGTTTGCCAGAACCTCTTCGAGGCAGTCCGAAAGTCTTTTTCCATGGCCTCTCCGAACTCCTCCCACACCCGAGTTTTTGCTTCAGCCACTGCCCGAGCCGCATTCCGCTTGGCCTGTCGATACCTGTCGGCTGCCTCCGGAGTCCCACAGGCTAACCAAGCCCAATAGGACTCCTTCTTCAGCCTGGTGGCTCCCTGGTGGATTCAGTGCTAGTTAAGTTAAATTAAGTTACATTTCTCAAAGTTTAATTTGTACATCAATTTCTATTTGTTTCTTCACCTGAAATATATCTTCTTGTGCAGTATTTAAATACCACATAGTTTGATTTAATCTCATCATCAGAGGGTTGGGATCCTGTATAAAATGCAAATTAAATATTTTGTACTACTTCAGTCTTGAGAGTTTTATTTGTGTTTTCTTAAATTAGTTTTCAAATGCTCACACAATCTGGCTCCAGAGAGTCTTTCTAGATACATAGAGCGCAATAGTATGAGCATGTACAACTGTACAATACTATATCAGGGATCTAAATTCGGACAAGCGGCATTTTCTATGAAGGCTTGTCATCTATGGAACACACGTCCAACTGAAATCAAATTGAAAACAGATATTAAATCTTTCACAATAATTGTTGGTTAAAGGTAAATCAGAGCTGTAGTCATTTTAGATAATCATATTATATTTTTAGTATCCATACTTTTAAAAATAATTTTCTTTTATTTTTTTTCTCCCTTTCCCTTTTTTTTACACTATATTTTACACTGAATTCTTTGTAATTTTGCAGTGATAGTGTATTATGATGTTAGGTAACTGACACAATGCACTGTGTTGTAATGCTGTTTGTGTTAAAGCCCAGCAAAGGACAAGGGTACGTTGGCCCTGAGAGGCCAAACACCAGCAATAAGAAAGACGCTGCAAAAGCATACAAAACATAACGGAAGTAGGAAAAACACAAACAAAGTGTTTCTGGGGAGACAATAACCCGACGGACCAGTTGCAGGAACCCAAAACATGGTAGGTTTGTTTTATCATGATTCATATAATACTGATGACAGATTTTTAGGCTAATAGTTAGGCTAACACACTTACCTCTCATCTTTTCTTTCCGCACAAAACTGATAGATCCTCCACTTCTTTTAAGTGTCTCCCAGCGCAATTCTTAGCATGTTTTGGTTCCTGCAACTGGTCCGTCGGGTTGTTGTCTCCCCAGAAATACTTCCCTTGTGCTTCTGGAAATCTGTTTTTTTTCCTATTTCTGTTTACGTTTTTCCTATTTCTTTTTCTTTTTTTCCTATTTCCATTGTCGTTTTTCCTATTTCCGTTGTGTTTTGTGTGTTTTTGCAGCGTTTTTCTCATTGCTGGTGTCTTCTTAAGTTGCAGTTCGTTTGGCCTCTCAGGGCCACTGTACAAGGGTTGAAAATTAGCAATAGCTATAAACTCTGTGTGCAACACATCAATTTCATGCTCCGTATTGGAAGTATGTTAAACTGCAAATAAATAAGAAAAGAAATGTCAATTTTTAAAAAGGCAGCAATTTGAAAATCTTTTAAACCTATGTTTTATTCACAATAGAACATACAAAATATACTGCTCAAAAAAAATAAAGTAATACTCTGGAAACACATCATATATTAGTGCGAAAAAGAATCATGCTGGAAATCTATATGGAGTGGGTAATGCACATCGTTTGAAATTAAAATGATCAACCTACAGAGAGCGGAATTTAAAGACAGTATAAAAGTGATGAAGCAGGCTCATCCACTTAGCTGGAATTTTACTGCAGAAACTCAAAATGACTAATCAGTAGTCTGCTTGGCCCCTAAGTGCTTGTATGCATGTCTGACAATGTCAGAACATGCTCGTAATGACACAATAATGTCTTGGGAATCTTGTTCCAGTTCTAGACGAGGGTTGAGCTGAACAGTCTAACCTGGTGAGTCGAATGGACCAAAACCTAATGTTACAGAGGTCTTCTATTGGATTTCAGGCATGTTTGGGGGTCAGTTAGTGGTATAATGTCCTTCATCCTCCTGTATTGACATGAACAAAGAGGAACCAAGGACCAGTGTAAATGGTCTGTATTTGTATTTGTATTTGTATAGCGCTTTACTAGTCTCTTTGCAGTCTTCCATGGATAGGCCTCCCCAGACCATTAGCGAACCACCACCAAACTGGCCACACTGAACAATCTAATCTGTGTCAGACAGTGTCAGATCATGCTGAGGTAACAAGGATTATAAGGTTTTTGACTGTCATTAAAGCAATAATGGGTTTTTATCAACTATGAAGGTCTAGATGTACATCTTTCATCTTTATTTTTACTTAGAGTTTAAGTGCATATCATTTGTAAAATGCTATAATTTGTTAAATTGGAGAGTACTTTTGGACGCAACAGCATATTTGCTGATTGTGAACAAGCTCACCACAGGCAGGCAGTTTTCTAAGTCTTACAGATCTTGTCTTTACTTCCCCACTTTGCTTTAACTGCCAGCTGGAAGGGCCCTGAGATCTTTTTACAGCCTTTCTGCTTTGCAGGCACAACCTTTTTCTCTCTCACATCGACATGTACTTGCTCAGGGGATGTAAATGTTACCACAAGGTTCAAACAGTCAGCAAATTCATCAGCTGACAATTCCTAATGACATTTCTTCACAACACAGTAAAGACCTCAAGTTTTGACTCTAGAGTGTGTTTTATTTTTGTGAAATTAAAGTTCATAAAATAAACAGCAAGAGCACACCGATAAAAGGATGTTTTGTTTTATTTATTTGTGTAGATTTGCTTATTTTCATTTAAAAAGTGTGCAGTTTTTCCAGGTCTGCCTTGCCCCGTTGCATACAGCTGTATTGGTATTCATGGGCACAATGTGTAAACTGAAGCCAACATTAATTCAACATACTAAAACTTTCCCTGTAGCCACATAGCTCACAGAGCTATGCTGTGCTGTGGGTGTGGGCTTAGAAAATCAGTGTGAGAACAATTGTTGAAGCTAATTTGGGGGAAAACATATGGGAGCAACTACATGTACCCACAGTTAACAATTCAACCACCTCGGTTTGACTGAGGAAAATACTTATGGCATGAAGTGCGTGTTAATGTCCCAAATGATTTCCAACTGTGAAGCACATGCAGATTTATCTGCAGTGAACCACTCTTAAGTGATATTTAGTAGGATAGTCTTTTAAAATTGATTGTACCCCTCAATTCAGAGTTATTAAATTTGTATCCATTATTGTTTTTATTTCTTCATTAAATATGCTTTTATCAGTTGTTTTACTAACATACAAAACAATTCAAATTTACACATTCAGCACACAATGTTTCTGAAGCTCCCTTTCTGGAGCCTTTAAAGTGTATTATTTACTGTCAGCTTCAGCTTTAAGCTTCAGTTTTTCTCCATCAACCCTTGAGGGAAATACTTGGCTCTTTAGCGGCTAAGTGCTCCACCATGTTCACCAGCCTGT
Source organism: Neolamprologus brichardi (assembly GCF_056152115.1). NCBI lineage: Eukaryota > Metazoa > Chordata > Actinopteri > Cichliformes > Cichlidae > Neolamprologus > Neolamprologus brichardi. The sequence continues at coordinate 29,304,401 of NC_142109.1, read as the reverse complement.
TACTAAATTTGTCCGCCCGCTGTCTGGTTCTGAGAAAGTAAGGTAGAATGGGCTTATCGGAGCTTTTAGCTGAAAACAGCTGGTCTTAACAGGTGGCAACCAAGGGGCTAGCTCCAGGACTGGAAAATGAAGCCAACACTGAAGCACCAAAAACTGCAGTAACTCGAGGGGCCACTTGAGACTGCCTCCAATAGTAAATCAATGCCCATAGACTTAAAGACGTGTTAGAGCTGAGATCACATTACCTTTTCTGTAACACACATCATTGTACTTAATGCAGATGCCATTATTTGACTTCTGTTCATGTAAATGAAAGTGAAAAATAGTATAGTAATCTACATCTTTTACAGTGGAAATATAGACGCGTACAACTGCTAACCCTTTTTCTACACCCTCCAGCTTCACAGAGCTAACAGTGAAGACCTCAGGACTGAGAATGATATTCAAGCGAGGTGTATGACTGCTAAGCAGCTGAAGCAGGATTTTCAAAATGTAACACAGGTCGTGATTAGCATTAAATGCGGTAGCACTGCAACCTCCTCATATCCAGTTGTTGGGAAACACTAATACATAAGGTGCTGTGAAAAATAGGGAAAATAAGTCACATAATCCCTTGTATTGCAAGCTCCAGCTTAGTTTTTGGTGCAGACAAGCTGTGATCAGTTAACTTGTGCTGCCGCTCTTTGTGGATTTAGACAACTGAATTTAACAAAAAATAAGCAGATGTTTAACAAGCTACACGGCTGATTTCCCACCACTGGAAACTATAGAGGTAGTATAAAAGGTTTAATTCAGTGAATGAATCTAATCTCTCTCTACATCCAACATACTGTCTCACAAAACTGCAAAATGACAACTTCAGCCTGCACTAAACTGATTAGTACATTAAATCTTAGTTCATGTTAATGTTTAGAGATGAATGAGATGAATGAACACATACTGTGACAAATTGCACAGAAGCAGTTTGTGTTTTTTGGGATATTTATTGAGCTGTTTAAAAAGCTTCTGTAGTGCTAGTTAGATGCTGAAATACAAACTTTTTGCATCTGCATTAATTGCTAAGTAATTCAAGGAGATTCCACAGCATGTCTTTCATCCCGTCTTCCTTCTCTCACCCCAACCGGTCGCAGCAGATGGCCCCGCCCCTCCCTGAGCCTGGTTCTGCTGGAGGTTTCTTCCTGTTAAAAGGGAGTTTTTCCTTCCCACTGTCGCCAAAGTGCTTGCTCATAGGGGGTCATATGATTGTTGGGTTTTTCTCTGTATGTATTATTGTAGGGTCTACCTTATAATATGAGCACCTTGAGGAGACTGCTGTTGTTATTTGACGCTATATAAATAAAACTGAATTGAATAGATAAAACATCTTGCTCATCATTTTTGGTTAACCCCTTCCTGTACCTATTTCTGCAGTAGAATAGGTGGTTTAATTGCTGTGTTCGTTAGGCTGCTGTCAGCTTTGCACTGAAACTAAAAAACTGAAAGAAACATGTTGTGAGTGCGCTCTTCATTACAGTAGTTTTTCATATCAGCGTGAAGCCTGCAGCCTAGGTTTACACTGTTAACTGAAGTATGTGAAACCACATCTCAGGACATACTGAAGTAGTAGTAGTAGTGTACCGAGCAGTAACCAGTATTACTTTATTAGTAAAGTTAGTAATTAAGTGAAATAATACACTTTTTCTGAGTAAAAATCCCAACACTGTTGGTCACTCCACTAAGTGGTGTCATTAAACGGGAGCTCGGCAACATAATGACGTTTTTGGATTTTAATTGTTTTTTATTTTAATTCTTGAAGTTTGCTAATGTTGGTACATAATTTACCACTCTGCCCTCTTGGCCAAATATGATCACTCCTGGGCCCAACGAACAAACAAAAAAACCAAAAACCCAACGTGGGGTAGTCAAAATGCTATAATTGAGACTTCAAAACACAATTCAATTCAATTTTATTTATATAGCGCCAAATCACAACAAATGTCGCCTCAAGGCGCTTCATAGATACAGAGAAAAGCCCAACAATCATATGACCCCCTATGAGCAAGCACTTTGGCGACAGTGGGAAGGAAAAACTCCCTTTTAACAGGAAGAAACCTCCGGCAGAACCAGGCTCAGGGAGGGGCGGCCATCTGCTGCGACTGGTTGGGGTGAGAGAAGGAAGACAGGATAAAAGACATGCTGTGGAAGAGAGACAGAGATTAATAACAGATATGATTCAATACAGAGAGTTCTATTAACACATAGTGAGTGAGAAAGGTGACTGGAAAGGAAAAACTCAATGCATCATGGGAATCCCCCGGCAGCCTACATCTATTGCAGCATAACTGCAATACACAAAACGGGAAGATGAAGTTACATGACAAAGACCATCTTTTACGTACAGTCTATGATGGCAGCAGTGCTGGTGAGAGATGACATGGCTTAACCAAAACAGTGAAGCTGCATAACCCAAACGCTGAGCTGAAAGAAAAACATGTTCCAGAGTTGAGAAGAACTATCATATACTTGTAATTCTCTGTGAGCATTGGACTTCACCTTACACAAAGGCATTTGTGTAGTTAATCTTTCAATAAGTGCACTTTTAATCTCAATTTAAATCACATGTCGATTGGTGTGTCTTATTTGTAAAGACTAGTATTCTGACATACAACACTAAAACCGCATAAATAAACAGTCAAATAAAATTAAACCGCTGAATGGGGAGTCCTTGCGTTCCCAGTGCAACCGACCGGAGCTGCAAAAGTACACTATTTAATAATAGAGTGACAGTGTGAACATGCGTCAGTGGCTTAGTGTTTTGTTATCAGCCTCCATATTCTTCATAGTATATATCACTGCAGCAGCACAGAGCCGTGAGTTGTTTTTCCATAGAATTTTATTTCCAAAAAGCAGTTGGAGAAAAGTAAAACAAGCGAGTCAAGTACAACAAAACAAATCCCTGAAAGGGAAGAAGTAAAAGCTGATAATGACAGAAGGCCTGATGATATATACAACAGCAGACATCATTTTGGTGTTGCAGTACCAGTGAATCACTTGACAGACTCATGGTATTCTTCACATAAGTTCAAAACAAACAGCAAAATAAGGATTTTATTTCAATGGACAGAGAAGGTTCTAAAAGTCAGCTAAGGCACACAGAGCCTCCCCGAAAAAACAAAAGAAAAAAAAATCAGAACGACGGGGAAACGTCAGTCAGAGAAATTTGTGCAACAGTTGCTCAACAATACATTCCAGTAAGAACAACAACAATCTGGCATGTGATTTTCTCTGAGAGGCAAATAGGACAAGGTCGTTGTCACAGCTGTCCAAAAACACTGAAACAGGTTATGTACTTTGATCAATAAACACCATCAATTCACTATTTGTGCCCAATTATCGACACTTTCAATGTCATTTTACCACATCTGTATTTACACGTACAATACCCTTTAAACATTATTTCGATACAAAATACCTATGTACATCCTCTTCATTTGTTATTAATTTTTGTTACAAAATAGGACTTTCACATTTAGTTACATTGAATTATTTCACTTTTTCCAAAACGGTCATTGAGCTTACATCATAATGTACTGTGTGATGTAATTGTACAGAGCATGATGGCACTAGAAAGTGGGAAACAAAGCCGCCCTTTACAACCTAACCCCGGAAACGATGCAGATTTGAGAGGAAGGAGAGATAGCAATCGTAATACACACATCTGACAGAGAGGCAAGGTGAACTTGACATTAATGAACAGTAATGTCTGCTAATTAGCCTGTTCAAAAGCACTCGTTTAGCTCATGTGATGACTAAACAATGTTGACAATCACAGATTGAAAACCTAATTGGCTTCAGAGGAAACTTATTTCAAGGTAAAACAAATATGTGACCGCACCTCTTATTGTGGTACAGTGCCATACTTAGTGTAATTAGGTTGTCTCAAATGTCCAGAGATTGTCTTGATGAGAGAAAAAAGTACTTTAAATGTAAATAGGGTTGCAAAGGCGCGACAGACCCGATCCAATAAATTAGTCACTTTATAATCAGGAGATACAATATGATATTCACTTGAAATTGTACATTATTGTCACAGCATGAAGATCACTACCACTCAAACCATTCTGAAACCGACGGCGACCATTAAACACCAAAAAAAGCACAGTTTCTCCCACAAACAACGTCCAGTGTGTTCGCTAGTGAAGACTGCTTTTGTTCAGCTTTTCTGTTTTTTGCTCAGGTTGTTAGGCAGCTGACCTCTCACCTTACAGGTCAGAGTGGCTTTCTCTTGTGATGCACTTGGCAAACGGCCACGTAAGAAACCCAAGACAAGAAGATCTATTCAGACAGGACAACACTGACTAACACATAGGTGCGGGCCATAAAAAGGTACAGTATAAGTTTGGGGTGTTGGCCTTTGTAAATAAAGGCAGCTTTCTTTACAAAAAAATATTTATCGAGCTGCCAAGGCAGCGTTGCAGTTATTTAGTCACTGACTAAAAATATCAGTATTTATATAAACTTATAAATAAATAGCGACTTCATGGACCTCCCCGCCCCCACCCCCCCTCCATTCACACTATTTTTGAGACTTAGTGTAGAATTATGTACAACATAAAGTGGTGTTCGAATAACCGGAATAAAGAAAAAGAAGGCAACACGTAAAACCAGGACAATACGTTTAAGGTTAATGTGACATAGTTTTGTTTCAAGTTTGAGGCAAGTTGGTTAAAAAATAAAATTCTAGCTCAAGAACAGCTCTCGTTCTGTCCTCTGGGTGTCTTGTTTGTGTGGAAAACTCTGCACCGTGAAAATGCTAAATCTCATAATGCTATCGTACAACTATGACAAAAGAAGCATTTATGAATTTAGTACATTTTTAACACTAAAATGTCTACATGAAATTCCTAATAGAACCCCGTAGCCTCCAATTACTCTGAGAAAGTGACTGTACTTGTTTTCTTCTCTGTTTTTTGCAGTTTTACAACAAAATGTGACTGGTGAAGATTTAGCCAAGCAACAAAACGTTCAACAATCTACTCAGGCACTGATATGAACTACGTTTTGAGTTGTTCTACTCATGTACAAACTTAAGAAACTTAAAAATGAGAAATTTGCTTTTACTGACGATATGTTTGAGTGGGCACAAAATAATCTGTTCGACTGGGGATATGTGAATACTCACACACTGTGTCATTTTGTTGGTGCTGACATAAACTCTAAGTAGGCACGTTTAATTCAGTACCCAGCTATCTTCTTGTGTATGTCTTAATACTAAGGCCTTATCGCAGCAGAACCTGGTCTGCTAGCAGTGTCGATAGCCCGCACTCACTTGACCCACGTGCCCTGTGCGAGGCATTAAAAGCTGACTTTATAATTCACTCAGCAGCCAAATAAATGCTTGAAAATTGCAATGTTTGATCACAGTAAAACTCAGCCGTGAGAAGAAAAATAAATACACAGAGAAACTGAAATAGCAAAGCCAGCATAATCCCCTAAACAAGGAATATTGTGGGAGGAAAATGTTCCCCTTCGCTTTCTGTCCCCCCAAAATCCACTTTTTCTTTTGATTTCAACATCTTCCGCGAGAGATGGAGAACACTCACCCCCCCTGTCATCTGCAACAAACACCTCAAATAAATAAAGATAAACAGTGCCACGACCTCCTGTCCAGCTGGAGGCCTTGCTGCTACCTGATACGACCATTGGCACGAGGTGCTCCCAGCTGAGATTTGGGGTCTGGGCTCATGGAGCTCCACGGGCTCTTGGGGCACGCCTGCATGACAGGACAGGCCGTAGGGCCCACGGCACAGACGTCAGCTGCCTCCCACAACTCGCCCACCAGGCTGTCTATCCAACGCTCGAGCTCAGGGCCGGTCAGGGCCGCGTTCCTCTTGGCCTGCTCCACGTAACTCAGACTGACAGGGATGTTGAGCACCGGGTTGAGGCCGTGGAAACTCTGCTCCATGTAGCTATTCTTAGCTGGCCCATTGTGGAGCTTCAGAGTATCCTCTGGAGGTTTGTGGGAAGCAAGAAAGAGAGAGCAGACAAAGAAGTTATAGACAGGGAGCAAAAAAGGTGGTAGTCAGTGGTCAAAAATGCAGATTGGATTGAAGAAGGGGGAAAAAGTTGGGCATGGAGAAAAGGGGGAAAAGGGAACGTGAAAGTGAACGTGACTTTCTTTCTTATTATCTTAAAAGTGTAAATTGGATGCTTGCATTGATTTTTTTTTTTACAACTGGACCCTCTAAATCTTCTCTTTTGATGTGGTTTGTTAGTTTGTTAGGCTACTGCAGTGCTGACTTTCTGGAAACAGTGAGAAATATTCAAGACATGAAGTCATCCTTTCTTCCCATGACGGTTATGCGCTGAAGGAAGATGGTAAACATAGACAGAACTTCTCCCTAAAACACCCTCTCCACCCTGAGCTCTAGTGAAGCTTTAAATTCCTCACTGCCACTCTAACTGGGGTGCTAGCCATCCCTTCTAACACAAGCTTCCTCTCATCCAGATGTTAGCAGACTTCAGCACTTTTTGCACACTGACGACAGAAAGATGCAGTCTGACATGGCAGTGGCCAACCAATGCCAGCTTGCTTTGTGGCAGCGGCGTGCAGTATGAAGTCATGCATCTGTGTAGAGTTTCTGTATATGCATGCGTCTGCTGCTCGCTCTCTTTGCGCATGGAAGGCCACATCGTAAAGTTTGACAGGCACACCATTTAGGAGGGAAACCTGATGTCAGCCATGGCAATAAATTATATGTGGACTCATGAAATAGCTAATAACCAAAGAACACATTACAACACACATCAAGAAAAACAAACACAAGATTATTACATAATAACTATAAATTAAACACAAGCATTATTAACTTAGCGGGTCTAATAATTATGTAGCCTTACGTTATAAATTTTAAAGACTCAACTTTATTTTCCGTCAGCCACTTCGGGCGATGCATCAGTTAAAGACAAACGTCCGGATCCAAAGTAAGCTAAAGAGATGCCCCACATCGCCCCCCACATCCAACACTAACTAATAATATTTCATATTTACAGCATATTGATGCACTGAATTTCTGCTTGCAGTTTCACAGCTGACATGTTTATCTGTAGCAGACTCGATGTAAACACGTGACCTTGTAGTACCACATCACCCCATTAGAGCACTTCGCTCTCACACTGCAGGCCTACTTGTTGTTCCTAGGGTATTTAAAAGTAGAATGGGAGGCAGAGCCTTCAGTTTTCAGGCCCCTCTTCTATGTAACCAGCTTCCAGTTTGAATTGAGGAGACAGACACTGTCTCTACTTTTAAGATTAGGCTTAAAACTTTCCTTTTTGCTAAAGCATATAGTTAGGGCTGGATAAGGTGACATTGAATCCTCCCTTAGTTGTGCTGCAATAGACGTAGGCTGCCGGGGATTCCCATTTCCTTTTCAGTCACCTTTCTCACTCACTCTGTGTTAATAGACCTCTCTGCATTGAATAGTACTTGTTATTAACCTCTGGCTCTCATCCACAGCATGTCTTTATCCTGTTTTCCTTCTCTCACCCCAACAGATGGCCCCGCCCCTCCCTGAGCCTGGTTCTGCCGGAGGTTTCTTCCTGTTAAAAGGGAGTTTTTCCTTCCCACTGTCGCCAAAGTGCTTGCTCATAGGGGGTCATATGATTGTTGGGTTTTTCTCTGTATGTATTATTGTAGGGTCTACCTTATAATATAAAGCACCTTGAGGCAACTGTTGTGATTTGGCGCTATATAAAGAAAATTGAATTGAATTGAATGTCGTATAAGAGGAAATGAGAATGTAAGTGAAGTGACTCAAAAATGTCAGCTTTACCACAATCTTTATATTAATCTTTAGTCTGCTACAAATTACATTAAAAGTTACAGTAAGCTGTGTCCTGCCACAAAGTACGGCTATAGCAGAAAAATTAAAGCAGCTTTTCTTTGATGTCCATGGATATTTTACTTTAAGCCAACATTTTCATGGTTCCCCGCTTTAAAGTATCTAATCAGAGTTTAAAAAGTGCTCGATCCTTCTGAGGGAGCTCTCTCAGCTCCCAGCCCAACTTAATGTGTATAGCTGGCTCGCAATATTAGACACATTTATTCAAGTGTAATCTTTGTATCGTACTGAATATTTCTGCTTCACTGCATTGACAGTATATTTTACTTTTTACTATCTTACACTTACCTGACAGCTGGAGTCAATGGTTACTTTATTACCTAATCCTATATTTAAGTTTTAATAAGCTAAATGTATTTAAAAAAAAACAAACTAAAAACCTGTGTTGACCATTAACATAGCTTTGTCTGTTCTGTTTCATGTCTCACTTATAATAGATTCTTAAAATAAGTGCTTTTAAAAATAGAAACAGAAACTGCAGATTTAGAAAAAATATTAAATAGATTTTAGGTTAAAAATACAACAAATACAATGTTTCAATGTTACTTTAAGGAAAGAAAAAAAATCCAAATTGTACTATTTCTTGATGCACTGTAACAGAGGTTCAGTATGTAACTGTAAGAAGGCCCTCTCTTTTGGACAAAAAGACTGAGCTCACACAGCAGCCCTTTCTATCCATACATCAGTAGAAACATAACTGCATAAATCACAGTGATTTAAAAAAAACATCTAACAGTGATATTTATAATATCACCATTTTTTTTTTATCAATATTCATCTTATTCTTGTAGCCAGTGTGCCACAGAGATTCAGGTGAAAAATAAAAAATGCCATGTGCTGTTCCCCTTTATCATTAAAAGGCTCAGTGAAATTATTAAACAGTGAAAGACATGATTATGCCAAAGCTGGCGTCTCAGCTCTCATGTGACTTTCAAAGCAACTTGGCTGCTTATGGATTACAAGACTGCAGTGCTGCCCCTTATCCATGCTGACTGATTGATTTAATTGTGTCACTGTTTTCGGAGGGCTAAGTGCACTGTTGTTTAACACTCTGCTTAGTATGTATGAGCAGCTCGCTGGGTTATTAGGGTTGACTTGATGACAAATAACCAGGGTCTGCCGAGGCCCAGAGGCTTGATTAGAAAGGGCATCGCTGCAAATGCAAGGCTGTGTGCATTTGTGTGCGTGCCTGTGCAGACATTTCGAAACACCTAAATCAGCAATCGCTTCTTTTAGACGTGACCTGTTGTGTAAAGAGTGCGATATAAAACTGATCCCATTCAGTCCTTTGAGCTGATATTGACATGTGGGAATCACTGCAGAAATTTAAAAAGAGGACACTTAAGAAAACTCATGAAGACTGTTGATTTTTATCAAAGTGATCTCATCAGTTCTGCTTGATTATTATTATTTTTTTAAAAGCACAATGAGCTTCGTGGACCCTATTCTTAATGCCAGCTTATATCAGCTGATTTCTACACTTTCACGCATCCAATTGGCAGATCTCATGTAAGGGTGCGTATTAACCTTGCTTTAATCTGCCTGTGATTGTTCCGCATGTGTAAGCCCCCTTACAAGCCACTTCCACAGCAATTCTGCCTGTCGTACTGCGTATGACTCAATCTGTTGTGACTGATGGCTGCTTTGTTCGGTACGAACATGTTGCTTCTGGTCTCTTCACCTCTGGCCTTCCATGGACGCATAAATAAGTGTAAGGAGGTTCCACAAAAGAGCCAAACTCCTGACTAAAATTTGACTTTTAGGGCTCTCTGAGACTCGGTATGTCGACTTCATAAAATGTTCATTGCCAAGCAACTACAAATGTCCTTTGAAACATAAAGTAAAGTATGACAGTATAATGACAGAAAACCCAGAAAACACACCACAAAATTACTACCCAAGTCTTTTTTATGACACGGTTTCACAAAGACTCAATATTATATACAAACTGTGGTGCTGTATTGAATTGCACTTTCAAGGTCCATAAAGTAATTGCAGAGCTTCCACTAAACCTCCACGAGCAGAGAAATGTTTGACATTTAGAAAAACACCCTTTGTATTTTTTTTTTTGATGAATGGTCATCTTTTGTTGAGGAATAGCACATCAGTGCAATATGCTTAGTAAGGCTACTTTTGCAAATAACACAATCAATAGTAATTTTATGTTATGCTAAAGCTAAAACAAATGGCAAGTGCTACTTATACATGAGCCTTCTACCACAGAGACAACTTGAATCTCTTTCTCACCTTGTCGTATGGGCTGGTGTTTGTTATAAGCCAACGGGGCAATGAGGAAGCGCATCTCCGCTACAGGACTCCAGTGATGCAGGATGCGGACGTTCCACACACCGGGCCGCAGAGGCTGGTTGAGCGGTGGGCGATAGTGGGTAAACTCGGCGCTTGCATCAATCAAAATGTCATAAGTGGCTGCGATGACGTTGGTAGGGTCGATCCACACAACCGTGACGGTGACGTTCGGCCCTTTAACCCACTTCTGCATGCCCACCGTCTCATCCATGGGACCCATTAGGCCGCCAAAGTTTCTGAAAATGCGTTCTTTGGCATCCCATTCTGTCCCAATCTGCCCCAGAAGAGAAAGAATAGGCACGTGAGTTGGTGATAGACTGGGGTGAGAACAAAGATAAGCAGAGAGACAACAGCAAAAATGCACAGGAGCTGCTGCAACACATTAAAAACATTTAAGTGGGGGAAATGGTTTGTTATTCATAAAAATGCAAAAGGCAATGACCTTTTTCAACTTTTCTGGACAGTTTGAAATATTGCAGGGAGTAATGTGCAGCCTCTCACTGCAGGTGTGAGGCTGCAGCGAGGTAACCAACTCCCTTTCATAGTGCTCCTGTGCTGTTTTGCAGTAATGCCACACCATCACTGTTGCTATTATGACTGACTATGAGGCTAAGGAGTCATGCTGAAAAAAGATATCTCAAAGGGGTGAAAATCAAACGCACTCCCGTTTCACACAAAGACAAAATCAGAAGGCAGTGAACAACAACACCAGTGTGAACACTATTTGTCTCAAACAGAAACAACAGTGGAGATTATTAAAACCCTAAATAAGTAAAAAAAATCTCAAATAGAGGAAGACACAGATTATATGCAGAGACATGGAACCGCAGCTTTTTGACGGATAAAAAAAGCATCTAGGGAGAAAAGCTCAATAAAAACTGGGTTTCAATGCTTCCACAAAATCAGAGAAAGCGCTTTTCTTTGCGTGAATTTTGAGATAAATAAATTTAGCAAACAGTAGCAGTAAGTCAAATATATCTTTGGCAAGTTGGGAGACATACAGTGCCTCTGGCTGCAGAAGCTGCCAGCCTGCAAAACACTGGAGGGCTGCCAATGGAACAATGAGCCACTTTAAGATTATAATGTGCTCTAAGCTTACATAATTAACATTTAGAATACACATGTTTGCAGGTTATTGGTTATGTCTTTCTAACTTATATTTTGCCAAAAGTCCCGCTACAAAACATCCCGCAATAAGAAAGAACAAAAGAGATCCAGCGGTAAGACAGGCAAATCATAACAACAGGAACACAATTACAGTAATTGTGTTTAATATCTTCGCTGTGGTCAACTTAAAAAAAAGTCATCTAAATTGCAAAACTGTGAGACAGCGTGATAGAGAGGGAGGCACACACACACACAGGCTCTGACAATAAAAGATGTCTAGGGTGTTTGCAGAAATGTGAGAGGGATGGCGGCTTTAAGAAGCGCTCATCCTTACAATAGTAGCTGATTAACACAGCCTCACCCAGCCGGACGATCAATGCCTGACTGGAATTGACTCTGCATTAGGTCCTCTGAGAACTGCGATTACCATGTACAGTATAAATAGACACCACTTGCATAAATGAGACACGCACAGAAACAGTGTGTGTTTTGTCATCAGTTAAAACACACCTCACTTTCCTCTCAATTATTGGACTGACCTCTGCCATATCTGCCCCTTGGACCTTGCCCCTTAAATTACTAATCAGCTCTCTTGTCCTGCACCTCTGTAGCTCATTACTTTATTCAATACTGATTCGCTAATGCACACTAACGCTCATATGGCTAGCAACACTCTCCTTCAAGGCCCCAGGAGGAAGTTAAAAGGAGCAGTTGGAGAGAAATAACACTGTTTTCCACTACCAGGACACTTGCAGATGGCTGTCTAAACTGAGCTGTAAGAAGAAGATTGTGACAGTGTTCACGTGCCTAGAGGGGAACACTCTGAGACCTGCTTCTGGTTCTTGCAGTTTATTTAGCAACAAACATCTACTATGCGCAATATAAAATATGCACATCTGCATTCCAAGTTGCATTTTTTCTAAGCCGTTTCAGGTCAGACGAGTGGGCAGTCTCCTTTCTCTATTCCACAGACTTCTGTACCAACATACATATAGCGTGGAAGGACACATAAGTTAATAAGATGCACAGGCAACTTGTCTGACTGCTGTCTGGCCTCATGACCAAAGGTCAGGGTCTATCCTGGTTACAACAGAAATGCTGGACATAAGGCCATTTTAACCACAAAAGTGTAAAAAAAATAGTATTGCGATGTAACTTTAACACGTACCACCCACAAAAACAGTTTTGCAATCCAAACAAACTCTTCTAGGAGGACAAATACACTCTAACGCATCACAAAAACTGCTCAGTAACACAAACAAGACTCACGCCTTCAAACTCCCCAGATATTAATCCAATACAGCATCAGTTGGATGTGCCGGAACATGGACGATCCTTTGCCAACATCCCGAGGCCAGACAACACACTACAAGCCAGAACTACTTAACATTAGGCTTGCTTTAATGTTGTGACTGCTTGGTGTATAAACTGATCTGCTGTTTATTTACACAGAACACTTGAGGTCTTTTTGCAAAGACATGGCAGTGTTTTAACAATAGCAAAAGTTGGCTGGAACATTTTAACTACATTCATAAAGTTTATTGTTTTAAAGACTGCAATTATTGCTTTCCACTAACATATTTCTCTCCTGGTGATGACGTTCAAGGTATATCTGTGGATAAGAGATGGAACCAGTACCAGAAAACTCTTCCTTCGAGTATGAAAGTAGGTCGAACAGGGATTAACTTCCTGCCTACTTCAGCCTATAGCTTACGATGACCTCCAGACTCAACCTGTCCCTTGGTGCTCCTACCCTATAAGCTTTGGCTTAAGACCAACACTCAATCAAGGCTTATGAGTGCTAACCAAGTCAGGGGCTCACGACCTTCTTTCGCTTATAGCTGTACTTAGAAGAACACGCTTAGGTGGAACAAATGCTGATCTGGCAACCTCATTGTGGCTCTACGCTCTTTGTCCAATTACTACATTTTTCTACCAGCCTGTTCACTCACACTTTCCACCCAATTGGACCATTTATTCAGATTTTCCACTCTTAACCAGCAATTACTAACAGCCTCTGCTACGTTTGAAACATTTAGCCCTCATTTATCGTCTGCTGTTGACCTGACAAAAAACCAAAATAAAAAAACTTGATAATAACCTGGATATCATCACTTTTATTACTTTTCCCAAATTCATTGTTCACCATTATTACCTGTATTACTTGTTTCATGCTCTGTACCTGACTTAATAGAACGCACTGGCTGCCTGTCCGTCAGAGGATAGACTTTAAAGTTCTGATGCTGGTCTATAAAGCTCTGAATGGTTTAGGACCCAAATACATCAGTGACCCCCTGACCCAGTATGAACCTTCCAGATCCCTCAGGTCATCTGGATCCGGTCTTTTATCAGTTCCTAGAGTCAGAACCAGACACAGAGAAGCTGCATTCAGCTTTTAAACTCCCAGAAAGCCTCAGATCGGCTGAAACACTAAGTTTATTTAAATCCAGGTGGAAGACACATTTTAACTACTGATTTTATCTACTGTTCTGATTTTATCTGTTTTGATTTTTGATTTTATATACTGTTTTGTTTGTTAGTTAGTTAGTTTGCTTGTTTTAATCAATTTTAAATCATGCTTTTTATTTGTTTTTGTTTCTAATGTCTCTGTAAAGCACTTTGAATCACCTTGTTGTTGAATTGTGCTATACAAATAAACTTGCCTTGCCTTGCATAAAATACTCTATTTTCCAGCTACAGTTCATTTTTTCTCTGCGACTCAGTAACCCTGCAAACCTTTTCTCCATGTCATCGGGCAGTCGGTGCCTATAGTTTGACACTTCCATTAAATAAGTCTGGTCAGTTTTATCAAGCAAGGTCATGGACGGTCCCACTCTACATCTGGCCCTGCTTAAAAACATAGGGCACAAATGCCCCTCGAGGCTGCATTTGCAGGCTTATTAGGGACACTTTTTGGAGTCGTAATCAAATACAGGCGTCTACTAGCAGCACCAGCGGACTCTCCGGGGGCACACATTACGCTACCGAGGCAAGATGGATGGATGCTAATAAACATTCACAGTGATGCAATGAGTAGAAAACAAGAAAAAACAAGACAATTTATGTTATAAAAGCACAAACTGGAGTTATTCTTGCACATGTTTTTCTGGAGCTAAACGTTTCTAGACGTTATCCAAAAAAAGAAAAATGCAAACATCTGACACGAATGGGACAATAAATAATTTGTGCTATTGTGAGAATAGTCCATGTACCAGTCCAGTAAATTTAAAGGTAGTTACATCATTGTCTAAAAAATTTCATGTGTGGAAGAAAAAGCAGAGTGGGATGAGGCCGGATGAAACCCACGCAAACAAAGGAAGCACATGCAAACTCCACACCAGATGTCCACCTTCTTGCTGTGGACATCTGGACAAGGTGCCAGTCTATCGCAGGAGTGACGCAGACATCCGTCCACTCACATCTACAGTGAGTTTAAAGTCTATCAGCTAACTAAACACCTACATGTCTTTGGGACGTAATGGGAGTAATGGAGAGAATGTGAAGCGCTCCACAAAGAAAGGTCCCAGCTGTTTCAAGCTAAAATGCTCGAAAATGCATACACTTTGTCAGAAGCATTACTCTTGCTTATCTACATTGTATTCTGTTACATTACATCATAATATGTTGCTACTATTTTTTCCTCCCATGTATGTCCACATAAATTATCTAGACTGTGGTGGAATGAGGACGTAATCTTCAGTTAAAGTTAGTCATGGTGCTGTAGGATTTATGCACAGCTTAAAATGCCTCTCAATGTCAAATCTGGCTTGAGGTGAAATACTGGTTTTTAATGTGCAGGTTTTAAGCGGTCCTGTACTAAAGTGCTGTAAAAAAGGCCTATAAAGGGAGCAACAGGGGAGTGAAAAGACATATCTGTCTTTCTTTATATCCAAAGGAGGACAAGGAAACCATTGTTGAGCCAACCATATGGTTTATCTAGCAAACCCCAGTATATAGCTATAGTATAATGGTCCATATCTACAAATTTGACAAAAGGCAGTGCGCTGCTGCAGCTACGCTGTGCTGTCGTCTTGTATTTTGAATGACAGAGGGACAAACTGATTGACTGACAGCCGCTACACAGTGCGAGACAGAGAATGTTTTCTCAGGCTGAGCATTCAGATAAAAGCCACAGCTCACATCACTTCTCTGTCACTCGCGGTTTCATAGGTTAGACAGACAAACAGGGCTTAGCAAGAGGGAGCCACACGTCGGCCGGGCGTCTGCATCCCTTCGTGTTCAGAATGAGCGCGCCGCAAAAGGTCGAACGTGGTCAAAGTGTATCCAGGTGCACGAGCATTGTCCGCGGGCACAAACAAATTTGTTCGCAAAAATGTTGACATTTCTGCCTCCCACTAAAGCTCTGCACGATAAAAGCAGAGAAAAAGGTCAATTTGCATTCACTCAGTTAATTTTGTCCTTTTTAAAAAGACACTCTGTGGCTGTCACATCACAGCCGAGCGGCTGTATCCTAAACAGGCGTTGTGGTAAACAGAAACACACATTAACATAACAAGACAATCAAGGGAAGCATTCCAGTGTGAAGGTGAGAAGACGTTCTATTAGGAAACAACAAATAAGCAGCACATGAAGCGCTCATCCCTGTAAACTGGGATGAATTCAATCAATTTACATTTTACAAGGCCATTACAGGCACCAGTTTAATTGTGTGGAGATGCGCCGCTATGAGTCTTGGCAAGGGCGATATATGAGGTCACCATGGCAATGAGCTGTATATCTCACCTCTAATTATATGCTGAGGAGTGTGTTTTTGCTGTGTGCTGCTCAGAGTTTTAATGGAACTCATTTTCTGACACTGGCAGCGGCTGACTGATTGTTTTGTGACTCACGCCAAACAAGCGAATTCAAATTAAAAATGAATGCAAGGGCACGCAGACTGATATGCTGACTCACCTCTGCGAACTGCAACCTGCTGAATGTGCTCGTAGGAGGAGTGGTTAACTTGAAGTTCTTTGTGGGCGCCACCCAGGTCTCCATGGTCTCCAGCTTGCTTGTTGCCAGGTTAGTAGCATGGTGCTTGACCAGATAGCCCTGGAACTGGTCTGACTGGAAGTAGAGATGCACTGATACTGGGTGGCCCATGGGGAAATACCTGACAGAGCGTTGAGAAAATGAGAATCCATTAGCAAACCCGATACCTTCTGACCTACCTACTTGACGCTGCTGCTTTTCAGAGCTGATACTGGAAGAAGAGGAGAATATCAAGATTCATGTGGATAAGGTCTGGGGGGCCTTGGACATGCTAATGTGGCTGGATGCTAATGAATGCTTGCCGTGAAGGTTAGTGGAGAGTCAATGTGCTGTGTGATTGTGTGACACGGCCGACATTAATTCAATGACCTTTAACAGAAATCCAATTGGTAAAAGACATGTGTCAACTAGGCAGATAATTCCCAAACCGCACCGCTTGCGAGTTGCTGTGTCCACACTTTGTGGGTTCATGACTGCTGCTGCAGTAGATCCCAGATCAGATATGAACTGCTGAAGTACCCTTAAGAACTTCTGAGTAAACAACAAAGTTTCTTGTGCTACAGTGTGCTGGTTGCTTTAACATGTGCTCTGAAGTGGAAGGGATGACATTAAGAAGACACGTGACGGGCGGCACCACAGTGGTCTGAAAATTACAGAATAGTTATGGGCTGCATTGGCAGCATATTCAGATTAGTCACAGACGCACACACACACACACGGACAAAACCCAACTAAAGCATTACAAGACAGCTGAACAAAGTTGAACTGGGTCATCCAGTCAGCTGAAGCTGAATAAAGGTCTTGCCCCTCTGATTAGTCTGTTGTTTATTTGTGTGTGCCGCTTCATACGTGACAGAGGGTCTGCCCTCAGGGCAGCCAGCCGGAGTGACTTCTGGAAAAACAAAAAAGGGGCCAGGGCAGGCACTGCTGGGGAGCACGGTGCAGCTGCTCTCTGCACACGTCCTGAGTCCTTCTCGCCCAGATTTCTCATCCTTCTGCTTCCTTAAACTCCTCTTTATTCCTCCTTTTTTTTTTGGTTGCACAGCTACACACAAACGCACATCCACGCACTGTTTCTCCCTGCTCCCCTGTGCCTATGGCCTCATCAGTATTCCAGTAAAGGACCAGGAGTCAACCCGCCCTGGTAAATGCTACCCTGACAAGCAGAACAGCAAATATTTACACTCACAAGAATAGCATTGCACACTCCCTCCACTCCAGCTCCTTTTCCCCGAGTCTTTCTCTTTTTCTCCTCTTCTACATTTTCCCACCTGCTTTTTCCTCCTTTCCCCTCATCGCTCTTCTTCCTTCATTCTGCTTTCTGTCCCATCTTTCCCAAAAGAGACGTGGCTGCCAGTGTGAGACGCAGAGAGCAGGGGGCAAGGGCGTAGCCTGCACAGAAGCTCCATTCAGGCTTTTACTCCACAATCTCTCCAATTGAGTCACAGCAGGCTGCTAAAAGAACCAAATCACTCTCTGTGTCCCTTTTTCTCTCTCTCTGCTGCTCAGGTCTCACAATGAAGTTGACCCATCCATCTGCTGGTAGCACATCTGAATTTGAAATGCATGCAAAACACGTGGCCACACGCACACAAACACATTTACACACGCACACCATATGTGAGCAGACTCGAGACATCACACCGACACTTGAAAAAGATATATTTTCACATGTGAGCTCTGCTGGGGCTCGCTTTAAGCAAAAACGTGATCGGCTTTAATTACTCAGCTCACGAACTAAATTACAGATCAATAAAACTTAAACAAGACAGCTCCGGGCAGGCCTTGCAGAGTGCCAGCACACACATTGTGTGTTTAATTATTACGTTAATAAACCACAGAGTGGTGGAATTACAAAAATCACAAGCCAGCGATTCAGCTGGAAACACTTTTGTGACGTAAAACACAAAAGACAAGCGAGGACTGTGACACCAAGCACTAAGTTATGACATCATATGACGCTATGGAAAATTAAGACCACATTATGAGACTGAAATATCACATTATAACATTTCACACAGCATATCATGTACATGTTCTTTAGGCCCGGCCTGCCTCTCTAATGTGTTATCACTACATAAAAATCAAAGTGAAACACATTTAACACATTTAACATATTTAATGTGCTAAACAAAGAATATTTTTTTCAATATTTCTATTGCTGTCTTTAGTAATCAAAGTGGATAAATGCACATTTTTGCATTTAACACAATTCTGTACATAAAATGCAGACAGATTATCAATATTCTAATATCGTCAGGTACATAGCTTCAAGACTTTGTTACATTTTTTGTATTTACTGTGCAGCGGACATATTTAATTTAAAAAACATATCTTCCCAGTGGTGAAAAGGTGCTGTGAGGATTCCCGGATTACCTCAAAGTGGTTTAGTGTGGTTAAAAAACCTACTGTGTTTTTCAAAGGGTAGGTAGAGGTGTTGTCATGCCTCTAATGTAATGCTAATACATGAAAGGTACAACCTGGGGCTAATGTTGGGTAAGATTCCAGGTTTACTTTTTTCTAATCCTGTCACTCACTGTGGAAAAAAAACACACCAGCGGTTACTGTAAAAAAAACCCATTGGATTGTTTAACAGCAATTTCTGCTTATTAAAAATCGTCTGTTGTGCTTGTGGTAATTCAAGAAAGAACCCCACATACCAGCGTAATCACTCGTTTTCTCTAAGCTATCAATTATTTAAATGCGGGTACAAGTAGTCGAATAAGCTGAGTGAATAGATTTTTATTTTAGGGAAAATAAACACTTTACTGATGCTATTGTACTGACCTTTATTGCAGTGTAATTTCAACCTGCATCCCTTGTTATTGTTAATGATTGCTAAAAACTGTGGGGTGTTGGGTATAAACTTTTCTGTCTTCCCTAGTGGGGCATGAAAGAAAAAGGTTTGACAACTCATGCCATCTGCTAATCAACAATATATATACTTATCGCAAATTGCTCTCTGATGCATCCAGTGGACTATTAATGTGTGTGCGTGTTAGATAGAAAGCATTTGCATAGAAAGGACATAGAAAAAGAAAAGTGCTTGTATGAATGGGCGAATGAGGCAAGTTGTGTAAAACGCTTTGAGGGCTGAGATAGAGTAGAAAAGCGCTATATGACAAACAGTCCATTTACCATGTATGTTAACAGACACATTAACAGCATCAATTATGAGGCGCTTACCTAAACACAAACAAACCCACACTACACACACACATGCAGATATTTAAAGCATTTCTTTCTGTTTTCTCAATCTATGACCTCTGCCCTCTCGGTGATTGGAAACTAATATAAGTTGTGTGTTTGAAGCCTCTAATTTCTCTCGTTCGTGCAGACACACACACATGCACACCTGTCCCAGCTCTCTATTTTAACAGATGCACAGCGTTTGAATAACAACAGCTGTAGCCGCGAGATGGTTTTGAAGTTTGCCTTTGAAACCATGCCTTCTTTCACTGCCTGGCTTTACCTACTAGATTTCACAGAACACCCACAATGCAGCGGGGCATCGGACGCCTTGCTATAGCGGGGACCTGCTTGTGAGGAGCAAACTATCTCAGCTCACATGCAGCGCGCTCCAGCTGAGGTAATGGCATTCGTGTTGCCTTCTTGACTTACTCTATAAACTGCAACTGAAACTGCCTTCGAAGACACCTGATGATTTTTGAAAGTTTCATGAGCGGAAACACAGGCTGGCGGCTTGGATGACTCCCGACAAAAGCCACGACAGATCATATCGCCGTTCGCCACCATACGCTGTTCAAACAGCCTGCCTTCATGCTGTTTTCTATTATGTTTTTTTGTTCCTGGTCATGTGGGGCCAAGCTGTGTTAATGTTTGCTGACATCATTAAGATGTTGTAGGCGTTCGTTTCCTGGATGCACTGAGATGCATGGGGCCTTGTGTCGCATGTACGCAAATTAGCAGTTTACGCTTCCCCTTTCCGTTCCACATTAGCATACTGAATTTGTGACTCTTTTGCATACAGGTCTCATTACTGTGCAAATAAACTAAACTGATGAAAGCATATGCTATTAAAAATCCTACTAAAAGACATGAAGCTGAAATGTTCCATTTGCCTGTTAAATATGAACGCATACTGTGGTTTTCCCTTTTAATTTAACCACACACTGTATGTTAACAGCACCCTGGAATTCATGCATTTCCACTAATTATACCCTAGCATAAAGGCCAGCTTTCAATGTTATGACCTATATAGCGTCATTATCTGACGGATAAATTGAGTGTCATATTGTGTTACAAGATGAATAGCATTACCCAGAGTTCCCAGTTGCTGACTGGTACTGTTCATTGTTATCTTATTTCCATGACATGTGATCTACAGTGGGGAAAAAAAGTATTTAGTCAGCCACCGATTGTGCAAGTTCCCCCACTTAAAATGATGACAGAGGTCAGTAATTTGCACCAGAGATACACTTCAACTGTGAGAGACAGAATGTGAAAAAAAAATCCATGAATTCACATGGTAGGATTTGTAAAGAATTTATTCGTAAATCAGGGTGGAAAATAAGTATTTGGTCAATAACAAAAATACAACTCAATACTTTGTAACATAACCTTTGTTGGCAATAACAGAGGTCAAACGTTTACTATAGGTCTTTACCAGGTTTGCACACACAGTAGCTGGTATTTTGGCCCATTCCTCCATGCAGATCTTCTCAAGAGCAGTGATGTTTTGGGGCTGTCGCCGAGCAACACGGACTTTCAACTCCCGCCACAGATTTTCTATGGGGTTGAGGTCTGGAGACTGGCTAGGCCACTCCAGGACTTTCAAATGCTTCTTACGGAGCCACTCCTTTGTTGCCCGGGCGGTGTGTTTTGGATCATTGTCATGTTGGAAGACCCAGCCTCGTTTCATCTTCAAAGTTCTCACTGATGGAAGGAGGTTTT
Organism: Neolamprologus brichardi; assembly: GCF_056152115.1. Lineage (NCBI taxonomy): Eukaryota > Metazoa > Chordata > Actinopteri > Cichliformes > Cichlidae > Neolamprologus > Neolamprologus brichardi. Next base: position 29,283,201 of record NC_142109.1, on the reverse strand, counting down.
GGCTCAAAATCTCACGATACTTGGCCCCATTCATTCTGTCCTTAACACGGATCAGTCGTCCTGTCCCCTTGGCAGAAAAACAGCCCCATAGCATGATGTTTCCACCCCCATGCTTCACAGTAGGTATGGTGTTCTTGGGATGCAACTCAGTATTCTTCTTCCTCCAAACACGACGAGTTGAGTTTATACCAAAAAGTTCTACTTTGGTTTCATCTGACCACATGACATTCTCCCAATCCTCTGCTGTATCATCCATGTGCTCTCTGGCAAACTTCAGACGGGCCTGGACATGCACTGGCTTCAGCAGCGGAACACGTCTGGCACTGCGGGATTTGATTCCCTGCCGTTGTAGTGTGTTACTGATGGTGACCTTTGTTACTTTGGTCCCAGCTCTCTGCAGGTCATTCACCAGGTCCCCCCGTGTGGTTCTGGGATCTTTGCTCACCGTTCTCATGATCATTTTGACCCCACGGGATGAGATCTTGCGTGGAGCCCCAGATCGAGGGAGATTATCAGTGGTCTTGTATGTCTTCCATTTTCTGATGATTGCTCCCACAGTTGATTTTTTCACACCAAGCTGCTTGCCTATTGTAGATTCACTCTTCCCAGTCTGGTGCAGGTCTACAATTCTTTTCCTGGTGTCCTTCGAAAGCTCTTTGGTCTTGGCCATGGCGGAGTTTGGAGTCTGACTGGTTGAGGCTGTGGACAGGTGTCTTTTATACAGATGATGAGGTCAAACAGGTGCCATTCATACAGGTAACGAGTGGGGGACAGAAAAGCTTCTTACAGAAGACGTTACAGGTCTGTGAGAGCCAGGGATTTTCCTTGTTTGAGGTGACCAAATACTTATTTTCCACCCTGATTTACGAATAAATTCTTTACAAATCCTACCATGTGAATTCATGGATTTTTTTTTCACATTCTGTCTCTCACAGTTGAAGTGTACCTCTGGTGCAAATTACTGACCTCTGTCATCATTTTAAGTGGGGGAACTTGCACAATCGGTGGCTGACTAAATACTTTTTTTCCCCACTGTATGTGAGATAAAGCGTCAGCAGACAAACAAAAGGCTTTTGTATACTCTATGTTGTGGTTTCGTATACTATGTGTATGGCTTGCTTTTGACAGCAAAAGCAAACTGGAGTGCACCTGTGGATGTAGGTGCAGGTGCGGTGTAATAATAATGATAATGAGTGCGTGTGGGTGTGGCTGGACAGAAGACCAAGGGCCTGAGAACTATTTGCATGCATACATGGACGTCTGCGGGGATTGTGCATTGTGCACATCTTCACAAAACTAACCTGCAGCTGTGATCCTTTGGGTTCCCCTGCAGCGAGGCGGCAGCCCTGGCCAGGCCCAGTCGCGAGAAAGCGTGGTAGTACGTTAGCTGTGTGTCGGACAGGCTGGCCACGCCATCTGGCTCGTCGTACACGTTCTCCCAGTATGAGTTCAATGCCAGCGACCCCTGGGGAAATGGTCCAAACAGGTAGGCATCCAGCTGGTTCACTATCTCCTGGTTAACGCTGGCTTCGAACTTCCTGGCAAAGAAGGTGGGCCGCACTGTTTGCTGCAGGCAGAGAGCGTAGGAAGGTGGGGGGGGGGGGGGGGGGAGAGCAAAGCAAAGACGGATGAGATAAAGAGAAGAGAAAAAGGAGAAGATTAAGAAATGGTTGTGCGCCAAGATGTCAGCCGAACAAATGCGATGTGTGAGATATGTGAGGAAGTGACACGTGGGCAGGAAAGAGAATTAGATAGGAGGTAGTATAAAAATGAGTGAAGTTAGCAGATAAAAATAGGGAAATCATTACCATATGGGTTTGTGAATTAATTATTATGTATTAAATCAAATATACTCTCTCCCAAGACTATCTCTCTATTTCATTCTTTTGCAGTACAAATGGTGTCCTGTACTTTAGCGGTTCCCAGCATCCTGGTCATTGCCCCACAAGGGATGTTAAGATAAACGGGAGGGTTTAGATGAGCTTAAAAGATTATCCCATTAATTTAACACCACAAAAATCACCATAGACAAAAATGTCAAACCACAAATATAGTCTTTTCTTCCTCATCGGCTCTGGCGCTTATGTTACCCACAATGAAGCTCTGCTGCCAGTTGGCTGGAAATTTGACTGCGTATCCTTGTAGCAGCTAATGTAGCCTCGAGTCATTGGCCTCAAGCTTCCACGCAGGATTCTGGTAAATTCCTTTCTTTATTGACATTGACATAATTTAAATATTTTTCCCCTGCAGTCGCACAGCTTTATAAAAACAGTTTTCACATGATCGGTAATTTAGTACAACTCCAGACCTGTAAACAGACTTTGATGTGTAAAATAATCGCACAGCTGCTTATAAGAACAAAAGAAAACATGTTATATTAACGCCTTATTTATTAATGCATATAATTAATGGACAAATAATCACTAAAAACACTGACATAAAACCCGTAGAAAACCTCACGCTGCTCCTGTGCACGTCACTTCACATCAGCAGATGATCCTACAAATTCTGAAACTTGTGAGGCAGAACAAGCAAATCCACCTGCACGCCAATAACACAGATGTTTAAAGGTTAATCACATTATGGTGCAATTGCTATTGATGGAAGGACTTTGGGTGCATCACTGGACTTGTAAGTCACTTAGGGCATCAGTACCAGACAGCTTCATTATAGTAACTACAGTCAATACTAGTAGACAAAGAAAAGCAAGAACTAGACACGATATAAACATCTGCATGCTTTTCTTTAGTTATCCATTATTTGTCTTTTTCCTTATCAGTTCTTTGCATTAATCGCTCTGCCTGGAATCATCCACTCGAGCCACGTTGTATTTGTCCCTGCCACGCTGTTGGTTATGCAGCTGATGGTGCATCACGAAATCTGCCACCTTCACAGTCTGGCTTCCACACAAAGACATCTTTTAAGTCCTAGACACCAAACTATTCATCCGGCACCAAACACATCGGTGCTACCTGCTAAAAAAGGAGACCAAATCACGCTGTGGCACATTTCTGAGAGATGTGCTTTTTTTCTCACAGAAACTGTTGGATGCTGGCGTGGCGTGGCACAGTACCAGATGTTGCCCTAACACTCAGAGATTGGCTCGAGATATCAAAGGAAATGCAAAGGAGTGGGTTTTAGTTCCCAGACAGTCCTAGAGCTTGTGGGTGTTCTGATGTGCCCTCTGTGGAATCATCTGAAAGCAGCAGCCTGTCACAGCCTGTCTTTCTCACATTCTTCCCAAAATGTACCCATTCTAAACACATTACTAAACAAAGACGCACAAAGAGAAAAGGCACATTACACCAATCTTCCTTAATAAAACCCCTCCTCTAATGAGTACAGTTTAAAGTAACTATGGTAGGAAATTGACAGCTGTACTGACTTTAAAAAATTGTTCTGATCTGGAAAACAAATGAAAGTTTTCTATACTTGGCTGTACCGTCTCAAAGAGATTACTTTACGGTAAATTAAGTCTTAGTAATCCCAAGCTCTGGCTTGCTTCTGGAAAGTCTTTTTTACCCGGATTGGACTTCACTGATACCAAGGTGCCAACCAGACCCAGCGGCAGTGCCAAGGGTAAAGGGTTGGCACTAAACTGAGACTGAGGCTAGACATGCGGCAGACAGCTTTGGCGAAGGGAGAACTGAGCTCCGTGCGCCGACTGGTATATGAAGAAGAGGAGAGATGAAATGACTCACCGTTCTTGAAGGATACGACTTAAAGTGATATTCTGCTGAGGCAGAACATTTGTATTCACTTTGTAATTCAGCTTTAAGATTTTAGGAGCACATTAAAAGTGTGAAGCTGACTTTCTCTGGGGCTCTAGAGTCACTGCCACTCATTCACTTTCATTTTGAAAGGCTAGCTAACTGTCTCCTTAATCACAGACCCAAGGCTGAGAAGATCTAATTATTCCTACTATTTTTTTCCTTTCAGGGTCATACTAATTGAGACATAATTTTGCACGTATCGACTGTGAAAGCTGTGGGAATACATTGGATGCTGAGGTTGAGAGGACAGACCTTGTGAGCAAAGAATTTAAGGATTGACTGCTGCTGATTTCCTGCAACATACTGATGTGCTGCAAACGTCTGCTGAAAGTAGTGCTGTTTTTAACATTCATTTTTGTATGTTTGAAGATGTGTCTGATTGACATCTCTGATGAGGATCCGCTGCATAGTCTTTTCCCCTGGCCTTTTGCCAGTTTTGCTTATTAAATACTTCTTTTCTTCTGAAGCAGCAGCTTTTCCTTAACATGGGATAAAAGGACAGCTGGAATTTCCATTTTTGCAAATCCTTTCATTCCTGCCTATAGCATTTGGCTGGAAGCTAAAGGCAGTCGTGTTAATAGCTGTGGGGAATATTACAAATTTCCCACGAATGAAACAGTAATAAATGTCAAAATTATACGAGCTCTTGCTCTTGACCTTTCTTTAAGAATGAACAATACTGGCTTTTGCTGGACTGAAGACACTGCATATGTGATCAATCATGTGATAAACAGAAACCTGCTTTATTACACTTTATGGAGCAAAGCCTGTGAGCTAGTTCAGGCTGGCAAGTCGACTGCACTGCGTCATATACACTAACATGCCTCACTCTCCTCACCTCATAACTAAAAACAACCACCCAGGTTGGCGGCCTGTTGTAGCTGCAGAATTTCCCATCTCGCCCTCTTTTGTGACATCTGGCAGAAGTTATTAGACTAAAATTACATGACCAGCAAAAGAAAGACACTTGATACATGCCTTTGTATTCATATTAAGGCCTTGTTCTAATTCTTAACTTTACTTTAAAGCTAAATTAGCATTGGGCATAAAAAGTTGACGTTGCTATGGTGATGCCACCCATTAGTTTGTAAAGGCTCAGTTTTAGTACTGTGGCTATCACCATCGTGGTTTGTTGGAGGTAGAAGTGACCATATTTGGACAAGAAGGTAGAGAAGTAGTAGTAAATCAACACCAGCGTGTAAACGTCTATTTCTGGTGATAGGCTGAACATTTTAACACTGAGTTGCTTTTTGGAGTCAGCCTCAAGTGGCCATTAGAGGAACTGCGCTTTTTGTTAGCTTGATTTTTTTTTTTTTAACTGTGGAAGTTGCATCTTGTCTGCCACGTAATTCTTTCCATTTTCACTGTATTTTATGTTTGTTCGTATTGTAGTTTTATGATAAGGTAGTTTGTTTTCATATATATGGTCATATAGTTTAATGGACAATGGAGTCAAGATAATTAGATGTTTCTCCGCACTATATTTTCAAAGATATTTTAATTTGTAGTGCAGAGCCGTTAGCCCACTGCTGTGGCACTAAGAGTTTTTGCATAAATACTGCCAACTCATGCTTATGATGAGGAAAAGCCACAACAATGTTATTCTGTCTATTCTTTGCCGTACAGTCGTTTTTTGACTGTAATCCTTTTTTCCCTCCTCCTCCTTAAAAAAAGAAAAAAGAAATCCAAAGCAAACAAAAAAAATGGAGCATCATTTTTTCTCTGACCCTTCTCATGGATATCCAACCTATTATTCTTGCTTCAACTTGCTGACACCCATTATTTCTAAGTTAAATCAAACACAGAAAATGTAAATGTTTACAGAATAACATCTGTAAGATAAGATAAGATAAGATAAGATAAGATAAGATAAGATAACCTTTATTAATCCCACACGAGGGAAATTTGTTTTGTTACGGTAGTGCAAAGTTGCATAGAAAAATTAGAGAAAACACTGGAATAAGATATCAATAAGATACTGTACACAATAGAAAAGCCTCAGTTTTAGCACTGTGGCTAGCATCTGGGTTTGGGCTGGAAGTAACCATATCTGGACAAGAAGGTAAACTTTTTAATTAAGAAGCGCTAATAGTTAACTTAGTACAGGACTGTGCACAACTCCTGCGTTACCCTCCAAGGAGCTAAACTTTCTGGCTGCCTTTTCACTCACTTTCACTCCTTTTTACCCAAGCATTTTCAGAGTAATGTTTTTCTTTATTAAGGAACTTAACACTGCTCTATGAATAATTAGAGAACAAAAAAGGGACCTAACTTAATGATTAGCCAGTGTTGTGTCTGAACACAACAGAAAAATACGGTGGCCCTGAGAGGCCAAACGGACTGCAACTTAAGAAAACACCAGCAAAAATAAACATAAACATATATGGATGTCTTACAATGTTTTCTATAATGTTTTCATCTTATCTATTTTAATTCTTTTTATTATATTATTCCTCTGTTCAGCACTTTGACCGACACTTGATGTCTTTTAAATGTGCTATATAAATAAAGATGACTTGACTTGACTTGAATAAGAAAAACGCTGCAAAAGCAAAAACACAACGGAAATAGGAAAAATGAAAACAGAAAAGGGAAAAAAATGATTTCCAAAAGCACAAGGGATGTGTTTCTGGGGAAACAATACCCCGACGGACCAGTTGCAGGAACCAAAATATGTTAGGTAAGTATGTTTTAATCTCATGATTCATATAATACTGATGGCAGATTTTTAGGTTATTAGTTAGGCTAACACACTTACCTCTCATCTTTTCTTTCCTCACAAAACTGATAGATCCTCCACTTCTTTTAAGTGTCTCCCAGCGCAATTCTTAGCATGTTTTGGGTCCTGCAACTGGTCCGTCAGGTTATTGTCTCCCCAGAAACACTTCCCTCATGCTTTTGGAAATCTGTTTTTTCCTATTTCTTTTTTCGTTTTTTCCTATTTATGTTTTCTTTTTTCCTATTTCCGTTTGTTCTATTTCCATTGTGTTTTGCAGCGTTTTTCTCATTGCTGGTGTTTTCTTAAGGTGCAGTCCGTTAGAAAAGTTAGCAAAGAACAAATTCTAAATTGTATCTTTAGGCACTTTGTGATTAGCAATCTTATGCAAAAACATACGACACTACTGTACCTGAAATGCTCACTCGTTAAATCTATGCCATAGATATGTTGTAACTGCACGTCAAGTATGTCATTTTGATGTATGATTCCTGGTTTTAAGCAATCTGCAAACACTTACTTAACCTCTGGAGACATTAGCAAAAAATGTCAGGGCTTCATATTCAGCCTGCAGCTCAGTAAATATATATTTTAAACAGCTATTTAAAAAAATAAAACTGATAGGTGATGGTTTCAATCTTGCATTTTGGCTCTCTACACCATCTGTTCAACTATATGCAAACATGTCTTGCTCAAATGTGATTGGTCCAAAGACTGACCCCGCCTTATTCTTAAGTGATACTGAAAATTAGCTATGATGCAACTAAGGAGACTGCTATGTTAAGCCTTTTATTATTTGTTTTTACTAATGTTTAAACACTGTCTTTAAAAATGAAAAAAATAAAGGCCCAGCCTTAAAAAGATTAAACATTTTGTTATTGAGAAACCTTTCTACAAATTACCCTTTTAACAGTTATTGTTGAATGATCACAAAAAGGCTTTTGTTTAAATGTATTTTGTGTATCGTTACTACCTGGAAGCGATGGAAGTCTGCTGGCTTGAAGTCATTAGGAGAGCATCCACACCAGTCCACAATGTGCTTGTACTGACATTTGCATCCCAGTTTACGGTTCCAGTTTGTTATGCGCAGGTTGTTGTCGACCATGCTCTCACAGTGGGCGCTGTTCTCCAGCACAGTGTGAAAGAATGACTGGAAAATGAGAAACAGAAATGAATAGGGAGAGGGAGGGGGAGGCGGAGAGCAAAGACAAAAAGACGAAATTAGAAAATTGTATACCTTTTATTTTTTACACCATCCAATTCACAAGAGGAAATAGAGTAGGAGCAGAGAAAGGAGATTCACAGTAGCTCGTGATAAACATTCAATTTCCCCACAGAGATCATTCAGTTCTCATCTTATTTCTGCTGTCAAATTCTTTTCCAGGCAATGAAACGAGAACAGAATAAACATTTCTATATATGACACGGTGCAAGTCCAAAGCAGTGTTTACCTGTCAGTCAAAGATTAAGAGACACTCGAACCTGTGAGAGCAGCTTCTGTCAGTGTGCGTTACCTCAGCAGGAAGCAGAGTGTAGGCGTAGAAGCGCTTCATGTTAGTGACCAAATCGTCCTTGGAGTTGATAACATATTCCACGAACAGGCGGTTTAGAAGAAACCAGTCGGACCCACCATCCACAGAGATGCCTTCTGGGATTTTACGGTCACCCAGCCTCCACATGTGGGTGTCGCATTCATAGAACAGACGATCCAAACCTTGCTTACGGATGAACCTAACAAGCACACGGGAACAACGTTTTGGTAATATCAGTGACTATGTGAGAGCTTGTTGTTGTGAAGTCCTCTTTTCTTTCTTTGAAATATCATTTACATAAAAACAAGCTCAGAAAGGTCAGTTACTGTTGCATCAGTATGTTTATATTTTCCTCCAATTTCTTTCTTGTAAACAGATTTTTTTAAAGCTCCGCTCGTTTACAGCAAAGAGCAACCGTCTTCCTATAAGAAGGACACAAAACTTAGAAAGTCTCACTTTCTCTTTAAAAATAAAATCTTAGTATTTAATAAAGTTGGAAAAATTACCCAAGAAAGTGCCCCGGGTGAAGACTGTCATAATAGCTTGGCTATAAAGGACTTTATAAATGTGGTGACATCACACACACACACACACACACACTCACCTTCTGAAAGGTGACAGTGGGTGAACTTGTGGCACACACAGACTCACTCAAATTGTTAATAAAGGGTTAAACGAGGAACAAAACAGCTGCACTCTTATCATACAGCACTGATAAAATACTGACTGCAAACACAAAAAGGTAGTGCTGACTCATGCTGACTCATGCAGGACATTTTTTTTCCATGTGCTTTGGGGTATTTTTGCCCACAGTGTTTGGTGATGACTGGTTTGCCAGCGGGGTGTGATGTGGCTGAAAGCTAGGGGGGGGGGCAGGCAGGGTGGCGTCAGCAGAGACAAACGTTCTGGCAGCCACCTCTCTGGCTCACCCCACCAAGAAGGTTAATTAATGAAGCCACAGATGGGAGCTAATTGTATTATGATTCAGTGACCACACCGTGCTGGCAGGAGTGCGCCGGGCGTGCACATAGGTGCTGCATGTGTGTGTGAGAAACACAGACGGAGCTAGCCAGAGAGTAAGGGAGAGGGTGGGCTGCTGTGGAGAAATTAAAATGACGTTTCAGAATTTGCATCTCACCTTGCATTGTCCCTGCCGTGGGACTTGATGAAGTTCATGTATCTGTATTTAGACAGGAAGGCCACCAGCTGGTCATTGGTCCTGAAACATAACAGATAATGATTTACTTATGACTAGGAACATGTGGTAGCACCCAGCTAGAAACACTGATTTTTGAAGCACAAATATCAGTTTTGGAGGAGAATTATGCAAACTAGTCCATCTTTTAACAAATGAAAAGCACATGATACCGTGCCACTGACTTAACTGATTATTAATAAAAATACTATTACATATTCTTTTTGTTTTCACAATCTGATTACACATCTTGAATTTAACTTTGCAGTAGACATTAAATCAATGCTCAGGAAATCCTGTATAGATATTTATGGTGTCCTGCACCATAGAAGAAGTAAAGAAGCTTTTGCATTTTTTTTCAGAGACGAGTCATCAAACCTTTTAAATCTTTTAACTCTCACGGAGGTCGGAAGCATCATTGAGGCCATAACCAGTTACAGTACGAGGTCACTGAGTATTTTTATCCCCTCAAAACAAAGCGGTGGCTTTTATTTTGAAAAGATTCTATAGGAAATCTACAAAGTTATGCTGCTGTCCCCCCAGAGCGCCTCTGAAAAGTAAAACTTGTTGGTTTAGGCAGGAGGCATGAAACAGATGCACAGTAGAGCCAGGGCCTCTGAGTAAGTGATTTTTTCACTTGTGCCATTTTAATTTCAAGTGAAGAAATAATTCCACATTTTATATATTTTATACACACAACACTCATTTTCCATATTCTTATATACACAATTGCTCCAGTACAAAAGGAAGTTGAACAAAATTACATCTTTTACATTTATGGGCATAACTGTATTTTTTTTCTTTTGGTTATTAGTTCACAGGTGCTGCAGCTTAAATATGAGACATTAAGAGAAACCATTCTGGTCCAGACACGGAGGTGATGAATGTGAGTTTTTCTACACATGTGATCGGATTTAAATGCCCCTTCCCATAAATTCAGTCTCATTCTGAAATGCGTCACATTACAAAGGGAAAAAACGATCATTTGTGTTTCATGGTAACTTTAAAGGCATGGAAAATGATTGTAATTGTTGTGATTCATCATGAACACGTAATGTTTTTCTGCTGACTGCTTGCCTCACATAAAAAACATTCTGTATATGTGTTCACATGGAAAAGAAGGGGAAAAATGTGATTTATGTAATACCAATAACAATTATATTTGATCGACTACACCCACAGTCCCAGTTTAGCAGGTCAGCTGTATTATCAAGGTCTTATTTATTGATCATCTCCACACACTTTTAATGACACATAAAATCGTAAAATATGCAATATGCAACTTATCAGGCATTGTTATTTTCACTGGAGAGTCAGAGTTTTCACATCGCAAAGTATTTGTAACTGCAAACTTTACCCTTCAGAAGATTAATGTTAGACAGCATTCCTGTGTCCAGTTCTGCACAATGGTGCTCGAACATTTAAGTGATGTAACAATAATGAAAACACATTTTCTGTAATAAGGAAATAGTTGTTCGAGGGCTTAAAGTCACATATCAATCAATTAGAAGAAAAGGCCTCAGCTGCTCCCAGGATCAGTCTCTGAGTTCCTTCAAGCTGTTAAAGCTATTTAGGATTATACAAAAGATTGTGCTATCCATGATTTTGATGAATGACTTCATGCTGCTCTTACATTGTAGAGCAGTCTAGTTCCTCATATACAGGCCAGACAGGCTAAAAGCTTTGCTCCACAGGCTATGCCCCAGTCAATGGTTCTAACATTTCATCTGCGGTGGAGCCTTTCATGATGGCTTGGCTTTCTAAAAGATCAGCGAGGCTCAAGGATCAGTGGGGGGAGGGACAAGCGCATATTAATGTCATTTTCTCTTCCAGGAGCAATTTCACAGCCTGGGGGGCTTATCTCAGGAGGTCCTGAGCCATAAACCCTAACTGATGATGTGCTGTACAGGCGCATGCAGTCCTCGCCGTCTCAACTCCGCACACACACACACACACAAACAAATGCTTACGCGTTGTGTATCTGCTACTGTGACTACTAGTGACAATGTAATGCAAATTCACAGACGAACAAATGCTTGTAGACATGCACACTACACAGGGAATTCATGTCAACCTCCAGATTTGCCACCTGAGTGGTCACCCTGTCCACTGGGTCTAGTTTGCTTACTTTCGGCCCTGTGGCTGCTCTGCACACAGACACACACACACACACAGCGCTGTTAGTTTTAACCCCACCTGTCACTGGAAAAATATGCACCTTTTAAATAAAAGGGCCAATTAAACGTAATTATTATGCCACTGTATGACAGCTGGGATCTTACTGTTGTTGTGTTGTTTTAAATCCAAGATTTTTAATATGCAGCTCAAGAGGGGACGGCTGAATGCAACAGCTGAAACAGTTTGAATGCACGCAGAGTGTCTTTTTACTCTGCATGTTAACACATATGGTGTCTTCCTGTAAGTCTGTTGCATTTAATCCACACAAGACCGCACGGATCCTTCATACGTGGATCTGGCCTGTAGAAGCATACAAAACTTCAGCACATAAAAGAACTAGATGTTTTCAGCAGGATCTTGAAAGGGTTGACGTTGTTGTAAATGGGCTAATGTTCTATTTTCTTCTCGCAGCAGGAAATGACACCTATCACCTAATGAGCAAAGGTAAAGTGTGAGATGCTGCACTTTTTCTTTTCAGCCGCGGATGACAAAGCGAAAGAGATTAGAAGATATGATGCCTGCAGCCAGTCATTGCCTCGCAAAGCTCAGTTTTCTTAAAAGCTGCTGTAAAGTCTATGAAAGAGGCTTTAAAGAAAAGAGGTAAAAAGCAGGGAGAGTGTGTAGATAAAAGCTGGGAAAGAGGACTGTATTCTCTGACAAAGCAAGCGTGTAACTCATCCTCTGGCCTCTCTGGACATGCACACACACACACACACACACAGACAGACACACATAGGCAAACACAAACACACATCCACACGGTATATCTCCCCCTGGACACACAGACCCTCTGCTGGTGTGAAGGGCTGTGGGATTGCCTTTGAGAGCCATCCATGCGGCAGGACAGACATTATCAGGGAATTAGAGGGGAAATAATGCTTGTCTCCAGTCCCACTGATAACAACAGCTATAGTCAGAGCAGCACAGGGCAGGGGAGCCCCCGACATTCCTGCCTGCAAAAACACAGCGCGATCAATATGGAAAAAAAGTGTGTGACCAACGTTTTTGCATCTTAAGGAAATTTTAGAGCAGATGGTTGAGTTTTCCTTGGATACATTTAATAGGATCAATTTGTGTAATGGGTTATGGCTTGTGATGAATTAACTCATGTGGCTGTATTGGTTTGCCATTGCACAGGAGGGAGGCATCTGCTTATTCCAACATGTTTTTCTGCGCTAGTAACCTAAGTCCATAATGATAATGTAATGCTGATGTGTTTATTCCTAAGGAAGAGCGGCTCTCTTTTCCGGATCTCCTTCCTAAAGAGATGAGAAGGGATTGTCTGGTAAAAAAGGAAAAAAAAAACAAACAGCTGAATGGGCTTCACTTTGTTGCTTGAAGACACTTGAGCAGCACTCACTCTCTGACTGGGACCCAGCCGTGCCACTTAAAGGTTTATATTTGCAAGTTTAACTCTGTAGATGGGCACTGCATAGACTTAGTCAAATCCAAGCTGTGGTTACAAATGCACTTACTAAGCAAAGATACAATTCAGTTGACATATTTTTTATATCGCATGGATCCAAATCATGCCGTTTCGTCTTGTTTCCTTTCTCTAACTTATTCTTGTTCCTCCGCCACTCCCTGTAATTTCTGCCTCTCGGCTCCTTCTTTCGCTCCATCAATCGTTTCGTCTCCCAACAGATGGGGCTTAAAACCTCCAACGTCAGCCCTTTTCTCAACAACATCACCCTAATGCAAATGAGGAGGCAAAAGATGGGAAGAAAACAACGCGCGCACTCGCAAATACCTTTAATCATGCGTTGACAGACACACAGGCGTGCGTACAGGCAGGTGCTGAGACACACCGAACTATCCAGACGGCAAGACAGAAAGTCAGGCTTGCACAAAGTGGTGCAGGAAACATAGACGCGCGCGAAAAGGCAAACGCACACGGACAGCACGTCAGCAACATTCATCGATACGGTGAAACCGACTAACTCAACAAGACTGAACCCACCCATGAACAAAATCCACATTTGTTTCAGCGTCTTGGCTCCAGCTGTAGAGACATCACATCCAGCTTCCTTTCACCCACTGGCCATTACAGCTTGTCTAAATTCAACTGGTGGACATCTGGCTGTGCAGAAAAGATAACTCGCTCCTTAATAGGAGGATTTTAATTGGCTGCTGCAGAGCTACATCAAAAACCCAGCAGACCCTCAACTCCCAGAAGGACTATAAACTCACATTAAAAAAAAACTTAAAGTCATGAAATTTCTCTTCCAGTAGGCTACTTTCCCGACTTCACGTCTAGTTCATAGAGACTTTGTAGCTTTTAATTACATTTTGCAGCTTCTTAAGTGGGATGTTTTTGAGTAAAAAAGATGACTTTTAGACTATACAGTGCACAACAGGCCTGGAGAGTCACTAGGCACTGGCCCTTGGCAATTAAACTGCAATCAGTTCACCGCTGAAGCAGGCGCTTGGAAGATGTGGAAGGTGTGAATGAATGGTGTCGGAGACAGTAGAGGTTCGGCTCCATTGATTTGTTTGCTTTGGAGTGACTCTGTATTTAAAGCTCACAGTTAACCACAAGAGCTCAGACTACTGTGTATTGAATTTCTTCCATATTGGCTGTGAATTACTACTGTGGTGCATGGCTTCCTAAAGAGAAAACCAAGCGCACAGATTTCTGACCTTCAGTGGATGCTTGCACCTTTTGCAGTTTTCCTTGCAGTACAATTCTTTACGGAGTCACTAGGAGTAACTACTTTTCCTTCAAACATCTCACATCTTTCTTTATTGAGGTGCCTTAATTATTAGGTCCTCTGCTGTTACCTTATGGGGTAGTCGGCAGCACTGAGATTGATAAAGAAATCCCAGCTCCAGTCTCTCATGGCCAGCAGGTCAGTCATACTGCGAAGATACATGGTCAGCAAACTGGCTCCACCCCAGATGGTGGCCATACGCCATGGAGTCACCCTCACATTGGGATACTGGGTAGCCAAGGCCTGTACCTGCCTGTGCAGGTAGTTAGAGCGCTGAAACAAAGAGATTGATCAAACATGGACTAACGGTACACATACATTTTAGAAGCTTCACTTATTGGAAAGGAAAGGAAACGGCCATCTGCGCCTTACCTGGTCGACATGTATGTAGTAGTAGTGAGAGGCGTGGTAGATGGCTTTGAAGAGACGTTGGAATTGGCGAGAGGCTCGTCCATGAACCACCAGTACGAACGCTATTCTCACTGGTTTTGATGGAAAGCTCTCAGCCGAGTCCTCATCCCACTGGATATTCACGTTGGCTTTACCTATGTATGTAAAAAGACACCGTGTCTTCACGTTCCTATATAAATCTGTTGCACTTAATTCACACAAGACTGCATGGATCCTTCATCAGTAATATATTCGTGGGTTGTTTACATGTTTAATTACTAAATCAAATCTGTTATTTCATGGAAGCTGTGAGAGGCCGTGCAAACAGTGTATCAGTCAGTACACGATGGGGAGCACCTGCACGTATCTGCAGAGGATGAAGAAATGCAAAGCATAATGATTATAAATAGTAATGATAATTAAATGTCATTCTCTTATTAAACAATTCAAGGAAATAGCTATATAACAAGGTTGCTAAGCAACACAGCGAGTACAAGTTTCTGTAATGATTAGCATATTCATAATAATTAAACGGCTATGTCACAAGTGAATGCTCACAGAGTAACCGTTTCCCTGATAGAGAAAGACCGTTTTTGTTTTTTTCTTGTAAATATGAAGATATACAGTAAGCGTGAGCAGAAAACACTGACCGAGTTATAGCTTTCTTGTAGATGTGCATATTTTAGACAGTTTTAGCCATAACTCTCTGAGGCTTGTGTTCTTATTAGACATGAGCAATAACACTTCATCTAACTCTAACCTTTAAATGTAGAACAAAAGGCATTTATTTAGTTAGTTTTTGAAAATAAAAAGTTTTTGATTGCCAGGAAAAATGATCACAGGGCTAAAATCACACATTTTGATACCACTAGTAGAGCAGGGCGATATGATCAAAAATATTTATCACGATATACATTTGAAAATTTGCGATAACGATATAACTGACAATATAATTGACACTAGACAAAATACTTTACAACTCCACAACTTTATTAGTGCAAAAAACCCCATCAATGTATTTTCACTTAAACAAGCAGCTGTTCTGTTTTTTATGTGCATTAAAGTTATATAAAAAGGTAACAGTGCAAATTCCTTGCTGACAGTTTAACTAAAAGGCATTTCCAGTGGAAACTGGTCGACATATCCTCAGCATAGCCATGCATAATATCCACAAAACTTAAAAAGAGGTTATACACACACACACAATACAGTAATATTATGTTGAAGCACAGTACGTATTACTCCGCGAGGTGCCTGCCTACGGTAGCCGTAATGCTCCAACAATCCATCAAGCGGTGCGGCTTCGTAGCTTAGCAAAGTCGTACTAAAACATTTGACAGATTTTCGAGCGCCGTGTACATAAAATCGTTTCGAGGTCAGTAAACACAACCAGAATTCATACATATGGCACACGGGATTATAAGGGGCACTGTCGATTTTAAGAAAAATCAAAGGATTGATTTTAAGTGTGCCGTATTTTCCAAACAACACGGTAATAACGACGGCCCGCTAGCATGCTCTACCAAAAATAGTGCTTTGTTGTGTATCTGACGGACGAAAGCTAAACCAGTTCACACCATTGAAGTTGCAGCATTTTTACAAACCAATTCTGGTTCATCCGTTTCATTCAGCAATCCACTTTCGCTCTTCTCATTCTGCGTCGCCGCCATGTGCGTATGTAAACATAGGCACTGCGCATGCGCGTTTTACCCATATTCTATCGCGATATTTCATTTTCCTATCGTTGCCCAAAATTCCACCGGTATTACCGTGAACGGTATGATATAGCCCAGCCCTAACCACTAGGTTAGGATTAGAGTCAAAATATGCACATCTACAAGAAAGCTAGGTCAGATCTGTGATACTGACAAGTGAGTGAAAAAAGAACAGAAATGTTAGAAAGCTAATTCAGCCACACAACAAAAGGACCACAAAGCCATTCATCCATTTATTATGTAATTAAATTGGAACTATGACAATTTTCAGCCACACAATAACCACTCTAACGACTATCCTCCCCTTGACAGGAATCCTACCAGCGAATCCACTGGGATTTTCGGGTTTTCAGGGCGGAGCATCGTTTGACAATATGCCACCATTCCTCTAAAGCGAAACTCCCAAAAGATGAATGGGATTTTGCACAAATGACAACAATAAGCGTGCAAACAACCACAGCCCTGCTTGTGGCCAGCCAGGCCACTTTCAAACAAAACAATTCCAGCAATCTCTGGAAAGTCATTGTTAACCTCACATAGCTGCACTGTGTGGTTTCTTACTGCCTTTAACCACTAAAAAAAAAAAACACTTTAAAAAATAATAATTAAAAAAAAAAAAACTTCCTTCAAGCTGTTCTACACTCTCAAGCCCTCCAACATTTACAGACATTGTTTGTTTTGAATCTTCAGTTATTACAGCAAATGCATACACGCAGCTTTTGAGACATGTTTGTTCACAGAACGTGTCTTAAGGAGATTAATGACTATAATTTGGGACTTCAGTTCCCAAGAGCCTGTATTTGCTATAGAAGCAGAGGAAGCTGAGGGAATACTGGGGGTTGTTCTTTCCCCTGGGGTAAGGTTTTCCTAAAAAAAAAGAAAAAGAAAAAGCCCATCCTGGCTCCTGCTTGCATCTGGCTATGAGGTCCTTTAATTACTCTGAATTTAAGGGCATGTGTCTGACATGTATACTCTTTAGAAACAGGGTTAAGAAGTCCCTCTTTTCCAGCTAATCTTATTCATTCAAATTTAAGGCCAGGTGTCCAATATGGCTGTGTTTAAGGGTTGACAACAAGGGTCAAGGTAATGATATGCTCCCTTAGCTCCAATTGGCCATGGCTACTGTCATTCACTCACACATCTTTCTTGTTGCTGTTTCTCTCTGTCTCCGTCCGTGTGTGCGTTTGTGTGTGTGTGTGTGTGTGTGAGTGACTGCTCAGGGGAAAATCTGCTGTGGGCCGTATCAGATTGAACAGTAATTGGTGGCCAGCTAAGAAGGTTCACTGGTTTGCTTTGCACACGGATAATTGGCCAGTCGCTTCACAAAGCACTTTGAGAGTGTGTGCCATGCTAGCTAGCTGAACTAATGAGCATGGCTGTGTGTGTGTGTGTGTGTGTGCTTAAATTTTGCTGTCAGTCTTGTCAAACGTGTGCTTATCTGCAGAAGAGCTTCACGTGTCGAGTTTTTAAAAATCACACTATGTACCTGCAGCTACCACAGCGCTCGCTGTAAAGAAAGGAAGAAGAAAAACAAAAAAAACAGAAGGCCTCCTCTTCAACTCATCACTCTTCATCATCTTTTCCTTCACCATCAATCTTTTAAACTGCCCTTCCCTCATCTGCTATCACCCCACTCTCTTCCTCCATCATCTCGTATAACTTTGGGGTTCTTACCCACCCCTTCTTAACTGCTCATATGAGGACTTATAACAAGAGCCGAGCTATATCCCAAAGGGATTGTACCAAATTGCATTTAAAAATGTCTCAGGGATAGTGCCAGCTGCTTGAAACAAGCCACAAAGCAAGGTTTGTGGATATAAACCACACTGACGGATTTTATTTATATAAATACATTAAGTATTTTCCCTTTTCCCTCAGGAACTGGACCACGTTTGATATGTTTACTCAGGTTATTTTTAAAAATAACTAATTTATATTCAAATTCTGACAAATCCTCTCCAAATTAATATGTACACACGCACACAAACACACATAAAGGTTCTGTTACACACAGTGCAGCTCTGGCACTTACAGGATTCATTTGGAGCCCTTTCACATTACAGAGCTTTCCCTTCAAAAACATTCATTATAGCATGTTTAAGTATGGAATCGTTCTCACTACAAAGCCATTATGATATCACTCGATTGTTATGATGCATCAGCTGCCAGTTGCTTTCCCTGGTGGAGCAATGCAGCCGGGTAACATCATTATTAGAAAAAGTTTACACAAGGGAAGCTAAGAGAGTGAACACATTCCTCCTGTATTCAATGATGCAAATAAAGAACTGACACAATTGCTAATTTAGCGAAGGCCTCAAGGACAGAATGCACATTAAATCAAATTGGACAATTTTGGGCTAACGAGATTAGGACTCGAATTGTGAATAACACACTGGCAGGCAGCAGGCTGGCAGACAGAGAGAAAGAAAAGTGATTTAATTTTGTCGTTGTATTGTCACAGCCCTGCCACCAGGGGAAAGCCCTTTTCAATATCTATGTCTCTTTTGATCAAACTATCAGTTTGAGTGAGATGGTGAGCTGCTGTGTGCGATGACACAAGCTCAGGCGGAGGCACATTCGCCTGCTCCTGGGACGGGACATGCACAAAAGTAGCTACAGTAAGATACATGCCTCTTCAAGTTATAAAACATGAACGAGGGCTGGGAAGGTGCCTGACAGACAACATATTGAATAGCTTTCTCCTCCTCCCCTGCTGTCCATGCTGTATTCAGTCCACTCCCATGCGAGCACATGTGATGGTGTGTATGTGATGTTCACTTAAACATGGCCGCTGATGCGTGGTGCTCACTGAAGGCTGCAGCCGCAACAGATTTTGTTTACAGAATCTACAACCAGACTGCAGATGTCTATAAACTCTTAGGAAAAATTGTGTGTGTGTGTGTCTGTGTGTGTGTGCAAAAGCAAGGGGAACCTGTGTTTTGTGGCCAGCTTGAAAAAAACAAATGAAAATGGAAAACCAATTTGAATCAAATACAGGCAGCATCTCAATTTCCTCCAACAAATTTACTTCACCAATTACACAGACATCAGCAAAAAGGACAGCTCTTGCTTTTGATGAGAAATTGCAATTACAAGAGCAGGACCTATTTGACCATCCATGTCTGTCAGACTACACCCTTTATACCAAGCTTTGTTGGTATATTTTAAAATAATAAAAAAGTACACACATTACTTCATCTAGAAGATTTGCTTGTGTTTGTGTCGTTTTGTTTGCTAGACAAATCAGCTAGGGCTGTGCGATATGACCAAAATCTCATATCCCGATATAAAACATCTATCGTCCGATAACGATATAAATCACAAAAATGTAACATTTTCTGTAAATTCTGTGAATCTCGGGTAGCTGAAGTGTTTCCAGCTGGGCGTCGTGTATCTGGAGTCGAGTGTTTTACCAATGCATTAAACTACACATTTTTAGACATAAGTTGTAACAGCCGCCGTTTTCTTTGTGAGTATTTATTACACGGTGTGCTGCGGGGAAAAGCCTGTTCTGACGTTTGAGTCTAAGGTTTATTTTTTTAGCACCCGACGGCTCTTTTTTTGCTTCTCATCCGTAAAAACTCTGCATCTTTCACGTGATTCAGTTTATTTTGAAAAGTCTCAACAGGATCTTGAGCTTTATTGTGAAAGGTTTATGTGGAACAAAAACAAGCGGACACGCGATGCTGTTACCATCGTTGTTGCTAACCACAACGCATAAAAACAGGCGCTTGTCCGTCTGTAGTGTGGTTATATTAAATATAAGAGAAAGAGAGAACTTAATATAATAGAATATAGCCACTACAGTGACCATCAAAACGATGAAAAAATATTGCCGTAAACAATTTATTTTGCAACAGCACGAAACAAACGATAGCGTAAAATGAAACGATAGACGTTTTTATATCGTCATCTGATATATATTGTTATATCGAACAGCCCTAAAATCAACAAACTCGATCACTTATCTGACTTTGAATTTATTAGAGTAGTCCTTAAATTTGAGATTTAGAAATACTCAAAGCATAAGAGCAGTTCCCACTCACCATCTAAAACATGTCATAGAGCTGTTTGATTTGATTGGTTCTGGTGTATTTTACAGTATGATGGTGAGAATAAATGTCCTTCATCCATTAAAGTAAATCATTTTTTCTTGTTTACTTAAACCTAAAGCAGTTTTAATATAAAAGTATACATCCCAGGTAAATAATTAAACTGTGAGGTGTTGAACATCCTGGAAACCCATTTTTTTCATTCAGACTACTTACTGCAATAAATTGGGTTATCTACAAAGTGATAAATGTCCCCGATTCCCCGATTATTTTATATCTGAGATTCCCTGATTTCTTTTATTGTCCTCATGTTTATAACTGATATTAAGTTGGTTGGATTGACTGGGGGCTTGAGTTTAGCAACAATTACAATACATATGTGTTGTGGGGTTGTTTGCTTATGCTGCCAGTCAGTCAAATCCACACAGAACTCTTGAAAGACACTAGTTACATTTTTGAGTGTCACAGTCTCAATAACTTCTTGATATGTACCTATTTCAAGGTCATGATTAGTGTATATTTAGTCATGAAAATGAAATGTTAAAAAGAAGTATTTCAGATCTGGAAAGCAGCTTTTTAAGAGCTCCAAACAGATTTAGTGGAAAAAGGGGACGTTTGACAGTTGTGACTGTGCCAGCTTGGCACGACTCCCCTTTCACTAAAATCAAACAATCAGTTGTTTCAATCAAAATGAAAAACTTACCCTCAATTGGGCAGTAGCGAGTGACCTTCTCAGGCATTAACTGCCCCTCCTTGTGTCTGCAGTACACCTCAGCGATCTGCTGCCGACACTCCTTGCTTTTGGCTCGAGACAGAGCTGAAATGGCTTCCTTTCCACTGATCTCACACTTAGGTGGCTGGTCGTAGGTCACCTCCAGAGTTGCTGCAGTTGCTTGCTTCCTGTGGGGATGCTGATGTCTGTGCTGTGACTGGGTCTGCTGCGCTTGCGAGGCATGGTAGCGCTGCTGCGGTCCTCCGGCAGCACCCTGACCAACTGGATAAGAGGCGTTGTTGCCAACTGCCAGTGGCTGGTGGCCTAATGGCAGAACCTCATTTGAGCTGCGGCCCAGACCGGGGGAGCTGTCCCGCCAGGCCTGCTGCTGGGCGTGGGCCTTCTCCTGCAGATGCTCCCGCTGCTGCTTACTGCTGATGGCCCCTGCAGGCTGTCGGTGCGGCTGTGAGCGTGCACCAAAGTTACTATTGTCTATATTTTCAAAGTCTTTGGGCACAGAGTTCTCATTGTTGCTGTCGACTCTACTTTTCTCTTTTGGGCGGTGGGAGTAATATCCATCCTGGACATAGATAGGAAGGAGGAAGACAAGGGAAGCAACGGGTAAGGAGGAGGGAGGGAGGATAAGAAGAAGAAAAGGGGAACATAAACAAGGAAAACAAGGTCAGAATTGAGTGAAAACAGCGCATATCAAGTGTTGGATTAACAATCAATGTGGCATGTAAGAGTGGGCAGCACTGCATTGAACCGTGAGGCATGAAATGAAGTAGCAAGGTATTATGTGTGAGGGCTACAAGGTGCAACCTAACTGGAGGTGAAGCAGGGCCGAGGGCGCTGCTGCTCTGTGCCATCATCAGATTAGCCCCGGTTTCAATTAAATTCTCCCTCAAATGGGCCCAGCACTCCGTAAACAGATTACCAAGTAGGGATAAAGAGCCAAAATATGACTGTCAGTTTGTGTATGTGTGCACATGTGTACAGTTTTTTCACTGGAGCCACATGAGAATCTCAAGAAATTGTAGCGTCGTGGCAACTGACTGGAAAAGCTGAACTTGTCTACATTTACCAAATAGTGTTTGCACATGTCTGAACATACAATTTCAGTATCTTTCTAGTAGAATAGCCTGAAAGCGAAAGAAGGGGCACAGCAGAAAGAGGAAAAAGGGTAATGACTGATAGTGGGGAGTGCAAGGAAGGAGCGCTGACACCAGGCATGAGTTCTTCTCCCGGGAAGAGCCGGCGCGTTCCAGTGAAATGTGCTGTGATGCTTCAAATGAAAAACTAAGAAAGCTGCCTGCCTGCCACGCCACTGTCACCCTCCTTGCTAGGCACACAAGAGAGGGGGGGAAAAAAGCGAGGGGGAAAGAAATGACAATAGCAGCCGTGAAAATATAAAGCTCAGAACAGCAGAGATCCCAGATGTGTTTCTCCATTTACAGACACAGAAAAGAGAAAAGATTGCTGGGGAGGTGGGGGGTGGGGTGAAAGAAGGAGGTGAAGTGAGAGACACCAGGGAAGCAAGCGAGAAGCTATTGTGAGCCGGCGGCTCGGCATGGAAATGTCTTTCCGGCCCTAAAGCAAGGCCCGTTATCAGCCCATCAACCTTCTCTCTCTGTAAACACCTTGTACAAGCGCAATTACAGAGGTGGCTGGATGACACACTTTCACACTCAGAGTCAGAAGGAGGGCTGATATTATACAGGTGAGACAAAAAACAAAAAACCTGGGTGAAAACAAGGAGAAGACAACGTGCTTATCATCAGCTCCTTTTAAGCTTCTTCCTTGGCAGAGATTTGATTCTAACAACACTGAATTGAAGCTTTCTGCCTCTCCTCTCCTGAAATCTTTGCCTCTTCCCCCCCGTCCTGCCCTTCACACTTCTCTTCACACATCCCGATTCCACCCTTCTGCTCTGCTCCGTTCACCTCTCATCCCTTCTGGTCCACTTCTCTCATCATCTGTTCCCCATTTCACGTCTCTCACACCTCCTTTACTACCACTCTCTTGCTTCCCTGTTATTATTCTCAACTTCATCCCCGCTCCTTCCGGTAACCTCGCCCATTCTCCTCTCCTCCTTGTCTTTCTCTACCGCCTTCGCCCTGCCAGTTTAAACAGAACATGTTTGTCTGAATGGCAGAAGCTGCTAATCCTGCGTGTAACAGCTGCTTAGGCCGGTGATCACCTAAAAAGAAATCCTTACTTGCAGAGTTTCAAAGGGAATGCTTTAGAAGGCTAATCCATGCAGTGCAAGTCACTGGCTGTTTGCAGAGGTAGAATGAGTATGTGTGCACTCATGATTATGGGAGACCGGGCAAGCTTCTTGTGATTAAAAAAAAGAAATGTAGACTTGAGTGTGCAAGCAAAGTGGAGGCAGCATATGTTTGCCCTGGGGATACTCCCACTCTGACTCCTACTGTGAAAGACATGAGAAGATGAGGGACACGGCTAAATTGGAATAACGTTTGAGTGAGCAGAGGTAAAGTAAGAAACTTCAGCTGATCATCTGATTTAGTCCAAATACTAGCTGCGTGATTTTCTTTTAACTACTATTATGAAAATTGTTGTTTCTTGGGTGATTTCCGTATCAGTGGATCCAGGAAGTTACTGCTCAAAGCTAATCTGTGCTAAGCTTCACAAAGAAAACTCTTATTTAATAATTGTGTGGGGGAACTTTTCAAATCTAGCTCAACAGTTGGCATTCATTGATTGATTTCTTCCATTATTTAATCAGAGCTTTGTCTTGTAGCATCAAGAAAAAAAAAAGAAGAAGCAACCTTTAAAGTTCTTTCGAATTGAGAATAATAAAGACAAACAGCCGAATCAGCAAGAGTCAGGTGTGGAAGCATCCACACTCCAAAAGCCAAATAGATTCAGTTTGCAATCATGTAGACAAACACAGCAAATCATCACATTTGAGCAAATGTCTGGCATTAGTTTTTAGCATAGGATTACTCTATTTAAACTATTAACTTCTTTACCTCCCATAACCCCCCCCTTAAAGGGATGGGAAAAAGATCACAGGTTTAGATTTCCTGCAATTAACTGACACCGCTAAGAGCCCCACACGGTTGGTCCCGTGTGGTCTAAAGTAGAAATGAGTGGTATTTGTAAGCTAGCAAAACAATCTTTACACTGGGCTCCCTTCTCCCTCCCCCTCTCCCTCCTCCTGTGAGTAAAGGACTCCAGTAGCTGCGCTGCTCTTTAATCTCAGGGACCAGGCACTAAGCAGGAAGCGGAGGGGCACAGAATTAATAGCGGTGGCGGCCATTGGAGACAGAGCTGCGTTAGGCTGCAGATGGGGCGGGGAGCTTGGGGGGAGCTATCGATTGTTACAGGGGATATGTTTTCTGCTTCTTGGGAATGTCGGGGAAGCGAAGCCAGGATTGTCTGGCATGCAGTGAGGTGGTTGCGCAGGCCCGTGAACACACACACACAGAGACAGTGAGCTTCCTGAGCTCTGCTGAGGACTGAGGCAAAAGCAGAGGGGGTAAACGTAAAAATCATCTATCACTAGTGGGTACATTTAGAGAAAGGCTTGTGGAGCTGGGAATTTCAGAACCCCCTCTGGGGATGGCTTAGTCCATTTCTCAATACAGAGCTGGCCCTTTCCACTTTCCCTCATTTCCTCTGCCACAGGGGGAAATATTTCACCTGTCCTTTTTTGCTCTCTTTTTCTCTCCTTTTCTCTCCATTCCCTGCAATCTCCCATGCAGCAGAAGAAAAAAAAAAGCACATATCTCTCTCTCAGCACCTGTCCAGCTTCTCCCCTGTCCTCCTCCCCTCTGCCGTATCATCACTTGCTCTGGGAAGGAAAGCAGTTCATCTGCTCCACACCCTCCCCACCTCCCTAATGCCATCATTTGCTGTTGCAGCCTCACGGTAGATGTGAAGAAGAGCAAGGTAGCAGCACATATCAGTTTCACCCCACCCTCCCAGCCCGCTTCTTTTAAAAGACATCATTCCTATGGGGCCTGAGCTGAGACAAACTCATGTGTGTGCCAGGACGCTGCGCTCTGTCAACACAAGCTGGTGTATTGACAGCTTTGTGGGCCAAATGTACATAAACACACAGTTGAGGTTTTTAAGAAGTACAGTACTGCCCATGCGTGAGTGAGTGGCTGCTATGTCAACTAAACAGCTTATAAAGCCAACTTCTGCTACGACCTGCCCTCCATGTGGCTAACGAGCTCAGATTAATTACCTGAACTGAATCCCTGCAATACTCTGAGCAAGATGTGGCATCTGGCATGACACGGGAGACTGATATACTGACAGACTTAGTTCACAGTTGCTCAAGCACCTCAGGACAGTGCGTGGAGAGTCACGCAGGGTAGAGTGGGGACAACCTAAATGCTTCTTAGAGATCTTACTCATCATAGCCTATTAGCTGTGGAGAGGCTTTTTCTTTATAAAGTAGCAAAGTAGGTTGACCTTCAATTCAAAACAAAGTGTCTGAAATCTTTCAAAGGGTCTAAAATGTAGTTTAACCAACAATGAGAACAGTCACATTTTACCAAGAGATATTTTCTGATGTTTTACTTGAGAAAAAAAAAATCTCATGTGGCAGTTTTACTTGTTTGTATCCCGAAAGATGTTCATTGTATTCAGTCCAGTACCTTTCTCTTTGTTCTTTCCCCTTCAACTCTCTTCTTTCCCGGAGGCTAAAACTGGAAGATGCTGGTCACAAGTTTACGCGTGATTAGCAGCAGCTCCTAATGAATAGTCTGGGGTCGACGTGCGCACAAGTCCCCGGAGCAAAAGTGTTGGAAGCAGACTGTGTCTTTGTATGTGAGTGCAAATGTGTTACAAGCATTAAAAAAAAACGATGTGAGCTTTCAGAGAAGGGAAGGAAGTTTGCTCTAGTTGAAAAGAAAGCAGAAATACACGTCAAACAGCTGAGTAAATGTTAAATATTTTCCAGATGTAATGATCCGGAGGCTGACCCTCGTGGGTATTCGGAACACGAGGGCAGAGGTGAACTCGCTGCAGTAGACTTCCTGCTCCTTCCTGATGGACATTTTTGTAATATAATTATATGATTTTACTGGCTATATTTGAATGCATGAATTTAAGCTAGGCAAGGAGACAAAAAGCACAGACTTCTCCACTCGAAACCACAGACAGAAGGAAGTTTCTATTTCTTAAAAAAAATTAGGACAGGAAAGCTTCGCATGAGAAGCTCGCCATCACGATACACATAAAGAAACTTATTAACTCTGGGGGACTCTCCAGGGGGTTTCTTTAAGGCCGCAGTGGAATTAAAAAATACTTTTGCTTACTTCGCAATATGTTTGCATTCCATAACAGTACTTGTATTGTGATCCCTTACAATAGTTTCCACAGAGCCCCTCTTGCGTATCCACAATACTCAGCCCACTCAAAGAACTGTGTCCTTTGATTGCTTTATATATATAAAGAATCAAAGCATGCCATTACTCCACGGTGGATTTTTATAAGCCCAATATATAGCTTTTTTCCACTCTTTCAGCAGTAATAACTTCATTTAGGTGTTTCGCATAACTGTGCACTGTTCTCTGACATCTGCTTAGTGTTCGACCACTCTTCCATGTTAAATTCCTCCAGTTACAAGATGTTTGTGGCTTTTCTTACATGTGCTGCCTATTTCAAATCTCCCACAACATTTTAATGGGATTCAAATCTCAGGCTTCGCCTAATCCATTCCATAACCCTTCATATCTTCTTTTAGAGCCATTCCTTTGTGGATTTGCGTGCGTGCGGATCATTATTCCGGTGAAATGCCCGCTTCTGGTTCCATTTCAGACTTCGGACACATGGCTTCATATAATCTTTAAGCAGTCTTTGATATGACGCAGAATTCATTGTTGGAACAGTGACCGCAAGCTTCTGAAAAAGCAAAACAATAGCAAACCACCATGATTCATAATCATTGCCAGGGTCTTTGTCTGAAAATCTTTGGTTTGTCTACAATTACTGAGGCCAAACATTAAGAAAAAACCAGTTCAGGTCGTCTGCACTGAATTCTATCTTTTAGACGCCTCAGGAATTCACAGAGGATCACTGTGATGACAGTCTGATCCTGGGGGACCAATCACAGCGTGGGAAGTTAACAAAGGTACCTGCAAATACTTAAAGTCCCAGATTTGTAAGCAGATCAAACATGTTGTTTAATATACTTCAATAAATGCTGTCTTCTTATTCCAGACCTGCACAGCTCTGCAGAGCTAAACTAATCACCTGCAGGATGTCTTTTCTAACGCAGGATAGTGTCGATATTCTCAACTAACTGTGCAATTTTGTTGTGGATAAACATATGAGCCGAATTATCGGTCATCTAACAGTATTATCTAAAAATGAAGAGGACAAGACAAAGGTTGTGTCAATAAAACATGACAGAAAAGTTTAACGGCCAATCCCCCTCCTGTCTCTTTTTCAGTTGGGTGTTTTTGGCCTTTATCCACCATATTCAGCCATGTTCAATAAACCCACCCTGCTGTTTAATTACCTTCCTCCTGCAATGCGGGAAATCATTTGCTCTCTCTGTTTCTTACTTCATGTATTACTATAGATTTGTATTCCTGGCTTACACTCTGCACCATTAAAATCCTTATTGCTCGTTGTTTTGGGCATTTGAAATCGAGGAATTTAAGCTAATTCATCTCTTGCATTTACTATTAGTCACTCTGGATAACAACATCAGATAAATGTTTGAAATGTAAATGAGTCACTTAATGGACACAGTGTAATTTAGAATCCACTCAATGCTGTGAAAATGACCTTCGGTGACTTCGACATTTGAAAAATGATAAAAAACTGTTTTTATATCAACATTTTTCTTTTCTCATACTTTCCGCCTAAAGTGGATTAAAGAGAAATAGTGTTGAGAGATAGCCTTAAATAACCCTAAAGATTTATTCTGACTGTGTACAGCAACAATGAAATTCATACCGAGAACAATGTTAGAGCTAAAATCCCCAAAGCATGAGGCAAAAATAAGGCTGGCACGCCTGAGTCTCATAAGGTTTGGTTTGCCTTCTCCCGTTAAAAATCTTTACTTGGAAGCTCAGAAGCTTACATAGATGGATTAATAAAAACACACACACGCACCACACAGCACTGTACACACAGACGTCTGAACACACACATGTGCACACCAGTCACATGTGAGCCTTGTTCAGCGCAAGTCACATTTGTCCTGAGGACTGCCTGTGTTTGTGTCTGTGTGTTTGTGTGACTGTGGAGGAACAAGAGCCCGGCAGAGTACTGAGAGTAATGCTGAGAGTGTTTCAGTCTTTATGTATAGTAGAAAGAACTGTAAAAAGAAAAAAGAAAAGTGCAATTTGCAAATTAATTTCCACCAAAATAGTTCAATGCATGGCAAACAGCAAAAAATAGCTTACTAATCCATTAGCATTGCTAAATCAAGACTTTGGAAAGAGGAAAACGCACCAGTTATTGTACAGTCATTGTTTTTTTTTGAAAGGACAATGTAAGACAATGTTTTTTTGGGTCACCAACTACGGCCCATTACCCTGAAATCCTCGCACTGCTCCCTTACTAGAGTTGATGCTTCTTTAAAAATGTAACACTGAGATAGCAATGCTTCCCAAACTAACAGCTAGCATCACACAACTAGTCAAAACGTGGCAAAAAACTATGTAGACCAAACAGTGAATGCAAACACGAGATAACTTGTAAAACCAGCTAACTATCTATGGGATTATAAAGTAAAAAAAAAAAATCTTACAGTAACTCGTTATTAAATGTGACGATGCCACACTTAAGACAGATTGTTCTAAGCTGGTAGCCATTGTGATTAAAATATCTTGGATAAAATAGGTTTAAGCTATGGGGCACTGTTAGTAAACTGAAACACGCTAAAATTAACGGCAACATTTTTCCACATTTAGCTCAAAATCTTACAAAAACATATTTTTTCCGAGTCATTTTTCTACAACATTTACTAAAATATTTTTAACTTTTTATACTTAAAACACAATTGTAAATGTTAAATCTAAATATTATATTTAAATCTAAATGTTAAATCTAAATGTTACGGTAAACTAAATGTTTAGCTAACATGCAAATTTATTGTACGGGTCAACGGAAATATAAAAAAATAAAAGCTTTATGTAAACCCCCGGTACTAAAGTGTGGCGCTAGTTTTGACTAAGTATCTTTCTTTTCCAATTCCACCTAAAGCAAAAGAAAATTACTTTAAAATTGTAAATGCCGTCCAATGACTATCTTCACAAGAAATTCAATATAGATACGAACGCATTCAGTTTCTGCAATACTGATATTGAGACTACAGAGCATCTTTTTTATTCATGTGAATCTTTTTGGGATGATTTTCAGTACTGGTTAACCTCCAAAAATACTACAAACAGAAAATTAAAAAAAAAAATAGAATTTTGGATTAACAACTTATTTATAGTTGCAAAATTTTTCATTCACAAATGTTGCTTCTTGAAAATTACTCTGATTTTTGTTGGCTTTAAAAATGAAGTCCTGCTGTGGAAGGCTTCATTAGACTTAAATAAAGCTCACACCTTACTTGAATTTTTGATGCAGCTTTTCAATTGATGCAGATTGTATGTGCATACTTTTTTTTTGTTTTTTACTTTTATATGTTAGGTCACCTTACTGTACTTATATGCTGCTTTATGGTATTTCTGACCTATACTGTTCTTTTGTTCTTTGTTCGATGGCTGCTTTGTTCTTAACCAATTATACCTGTATATAACTTTTTGTTGACATGTAAAATAAGCGCTGCAATTGTTATTTTGTACAAGAAAAAAAAAGAAAAAAAAAAGTGTGCCGCTAGTGGTCAGGTTGTGTGTCTGCTCTCCCCTGATGGTCACTTCTCACCGCCATGAGCTGCTTCACTTCTTGCCTACCAACATGTCCAGTGATTTAGCTGGTCATGTGCTGCAGCGATTGTGGAGACTGCAGCTGCTTAGGGTGCACTACTGCTGAACCTTTGGATGGCTGACAAAATGGCTCTTCCAATGTTTTCAGCTAAATCGCTGGATTTAAATATAATATTTAGATTTAAAATTTAGATTTGACATTTATAATTGTGTTTTAAATATAAAAAGTTACAAATATTTTAGTAAATATCGTAAAAAATGACACAAAGAAACATGTTTTTTTTTTCATGCCCTTCACTACAAGTGAAAAACCTGGGTGTTATTTTTTGACCCTGAGCTTGGTTTTATCCCACATATTAAACATGTAACCAAAATTGGATTTTATCATCTAAAAAATATAGCCAGCGTCCGCCCTATTCTCTCTCGGGCCAACACGGAGATGTTGATGCATGCTTTTATTACCAGTCGCATTGATTACTGTAATGCCCTGCTCTCTGGTCTCCCCAAAAAGAATATTTCACCTTTACAACTTTTACAAAACTCTGCAGCTCGTGTGCTGACGAAGACCAGAGGGCGGGCCCACATTACACCGGTTTTAGAATCGCTGCACTGGCTCCCCGTGTGTTTCAGGATCGATTTTAAAGTTCTTTTATTGGTTTTTAAATGTCTTAATGGTCTCGGGCCTTCTTATCTCTCACATTTGCTTTTACCATATGAATCCTCGCGGACCTTGAGGTCCTCTGGTACTGGCCTTTTGATTGTCCCTAAAGTCAGGACACATACTCACGGAGAGGCAGCTTTTCAGTGGAGCTCAGGGCTGCAGAGAACATACATGTTTTTAAGAACAGGCTCAAGACCCACCTTTTTAATTTAGCTTTTACCTAACGTTTATTTATTTTATGCTTATTTATTCTATCCTTTTATTCTATTTACATTATTAATTTATGTTTTACCTAATATTTATTGATTTTATTCTTATTAATTTTTTATCTTCTTACTCTATTTATATTTATACTGTATCCCATTCTTATTTATTTTATCTTTTTATCCTGTATATATTCTTATTAGGTCATATCTCCAGTGTTTCCTCGGAGGGGGCTCTCTGCACCGGGGCTGTGATTGACCGTGGCTGCCGCGGCTCTGTCGGTCTTCTCAGCCTGGCTGGGGGGCGTCTTTGCCTCCCTCCTGCTGTGTGCCCAGCCTGGAGGCTGCGGTCTGTGGGTGGCTCCCAGTGCAGACGGCTCCCTGTGATAGTGTTTCCTCACTTGGCTCATGTCTGTCCAGCCCAATTTTACTTTTTAAGTGCGTGTGTGTGTGTGTGTGTGTGTGTGGGGGGGGGGGGGGGGGGGGGGGATGTGTGTGTATGTATCCATGATTGTTTATGTTAATGAGAATGTGGGGAGTGAGTTGGAGGGCGGGGTGGGGTGGGCTGTTTTTAATCATGTAAAGCACTTTGTGCTACATTGCTGTATGAAAAGTGCTTTATAAATAAAGATTGATTGATTGATTGATGTTTTTGTAAGGTTTTGAGCTAAATGTGGGAAAATGGTGCCATTAATTTCAGTATGTTTCAGTTTACAAATGGTGCCCCATATTAAGCAGGCATTTATGTGTTTAACCATAGCCAAAGTTTGCTGCAGTGTTTGCTACTTCTGACTGTATAATGCTAGTGAGAGGGGACATTATCGATATGGTTATCTCAGCTACTTAGCGTTGGCCATGAGCAAACATTTTACTGAGGGGCAGCCAATGAAAAGACAGGCTGATTAAAGAGGGGGGACAAGGGAGCTATGACGGCTTGTGTGAATTAGAGGATGGACTCAATGGCTGCATTACGGCTCAATATAAGATGAATAAGCACTGATTTAGACTTCTTCAGGGAAACTTTGTATACCATGTGACATAACCTATGCAAGTGGCTGACACCATTGCTAGCATTTATGCTTGTGCATTATGTGGTAATTACATTGTGGTCTTGACCTGATGCAAGCTGACAGAAATAAATAAAATGCTGGGAGTATTTTCCCCTCTTGTGTCCCCACTATTTGCTGTTTCTTGACAAATATTTTTGTCCCTCAAGTTTGTATATTTCCTCATGTCAATTCTGATAGCTTGGAAATATTTGAGTCAAACATTTAGAGTTGGGTCCATAATTTGGACAAAGACCTTTTCCACTTTTGCCTCTGTATACCATGGCAGTTTCACGGAAGAATAGACTTCCAGCTGCAAAAGGCTTTCATGGGTTTTACAAAAATTCTCCATTAACCTTTTAGGAATCGCAACCAATATAATAAATATTATAGTCCTCTATTTTAACAGGCTCAAAATTAATTGGGCAAACCGTTTCATGAGCAGGTGAGGGCTATTCTGTTGTTATTTCAGGACAAATGAAGCAGACA
The DNA here is from genome assembly GCF_056152115.1 of Neolamprologus brichardi. Classification (NCBI taxonomy): domain Eukaryota; kingdom Metazoa; phylum Chordata; class Actinopteri; order Cichliformes; family Cichlidae; genus Neolamprologus; species Neolamprologus brichardi. The sequence continues at coordinate 29,250,958 of NC_142109.1, read as the reverse complement.
TAGTGTCGGAAGTTGATTCAAACTGTCGAATTTGTATTTTTAGCTTTTTATCATAATTTTTAATTATGAGCTCCAAATAGAGGTCACTGCAAGCGAAAGACACATAAAGACAGAGAGAATTAATAAAGGTATGAGCAAGTTTGAAACAAAGTTTATCTTTTATCCAGAATAACAGGAAATTAAAGTATGGAGAAGGAGAAAAAGAGGTTATGATCCAAAGCATACCACATCCCTGTTGGCATGGGTATGTAAGGCTGCGTTTATTGATGATGTGACTACTGACAGAAGTAGCAAAGTCAATTCTGAAGTGTACAGGAGTGTACTCTGCAAAACTGATTAGGCAGCGTTTCACACTGCAAATGATAATGAGACAAAACATAAAAGAAGCCCAAGAGTTTCTCAAGGCGAAGAAATGGGATATTCTTCGGATCTGATCTCAACCCAGTACAATATGTTTTTCAGGTATTACATGAAACGCTAAATGCAAAAGAAAGCAGCAACTGGAGGTGACTGCAGTAAAGGCCTGGCAGAGCATCTCAAAGGAGGAAACAAAACATTTGTTGAAGCCAGGCAGTCATCTTCTGATTTTCATCCACAAATTAAACAATCCTTAAATGTTAAAAAAAGGGGTGCAGTTATGTTGACACATTGAAAAAAAGATTTAAAAATGACTGCATTTACTTAAGAATTGGTGTAAAATACTTGAATTAATGCTCAAAACTTGCTCTTCACACATTGATCATGAATGTCTGACTGTCTGGTGTCTAACTATGCTCAGTCCTTTAAAACCATCATCATCGTTTTGTCCCCTGTCCTCCTCTACCTCGCAGATGGGTGAATGTTTGCAATTTACACATGACAACAGGAATCTAAATCACACCGCTTATATACAGTATATTAGGCCCATATCTCACAAGAGCATGAAAGTCCTTTAACAGGCCGTTAGAAGATACTGGCAATTCTCCCACTGTGTCTCTTTACCCTTTCTCTCTCTTATACCAACCTCTTATTTTCCTCTGTGAATAAACCCCCAGAACTTTACATCTCCAGCTTTGAATAGGCCCCATCAAGCGATTTCTGAGCCATATCTTGCAAGGGCATGAAAACGCCTTACTCCCCCCACTGCACACCTCCCTGTTCAGCCATGAAATGACACCCCTATTTAATCAATTGTGAATCATGAAATTTTGCACAAGAGACCCCTTTTCTTTGCACTTGACAGTGATTGAACTGCACAGCCATGCAATTCCATTCACCACGGCGATGAGAAGAAAAGCGGGTGGGGGAGGGGCTGCGTCTCTGTGTGTGTGTGTGTGTGTGAAAGATGAAGGCCCCGTGACATCATGGGTGCCCGCTAAAAGGAATGACAACACAGGGTCTCTTCTATGCATTGAGACCACATGGTCCGACAGCACAGAGGGATCTTACTGCTAATGTATAGTAATGCAAAGGAGGTATGATACAAGGACCAAGGGCCCTTCACAAACATTTTACATACCATCCAAAGAGACCAGGGGATAAGAATAACAAAAAAAGGGAGGAAGGGTGTGGAAATGATAAACAGAGATTACAAATAGAAGAGGATGGAGGGGGTAGTGTAGGATAAAGACCAAGAGAAAAAGCAGAACGGTGAGGAAAGGGCTGGGACATTTGCTTTCTTTCTACAGCATTAATAGTCTGGTGGAAGCAACACGTGAAATGATGATGTAAGCTCTGCAGTGAGTGCGTCAGAAAACAGCTGAAATACCAGGATTCTGTGTGGCATAGCAGTGATGCAGTATACCATGACCCTACTGTGACCCTACTGGAGAGGTCAGACTGGATATGGCTCTACAGTAAACAAGGCCCTTTCATGACTGTGATATACAGTAAGGGTTGGGTTAAATACAGCGTGCATGTGCAGATTCACTCTTGCGCCTCGTGTTTCAGAATAGCATGCTAATGATGTGCAAATATATCAAGGCTGTGCATTACGGTTTCACTTCCACTTCCACTATGCAACCACAAATTCTGCAGGACAGGCCTCTAGAATCACATCATTGCGTAACATGAAAAACACAAAAACTCCCTGGTGATCAACTGGACTTTTTTGGGTGCAAATGTGCATTAAGTTAAAGAGCTGTGTCTGTTGCTTTTTGTGACAGAACAGGTAGTGACATTTTTATCAGAGCTGACAAAAAGGACAAAAAAAAAGGGGGCAGGACGAAACATTTTGTTGCTTCAAACTTTTTTTACACATAAAAAAACAGCTGAAATCGCAACAAAAGCAACACCTCATCATGCTTTTTTCACAGTAACATTACAAGTGTTCACTACTGATGACTCCTGAAGCTTTAAAGCTCAAAAAAGGGTATTTCGCACAGGCTTAAATTGCACCCTGACAAACCTTCTAGAAATATTCAGAATTTTTAGAAATGTATTTAGTCATGCACACGGCTAGGCTCTGTGAATGGCAACGTCAATCTGACAAATGGTTGGGCAAGCCACCAGTTTCATGCTGAAGTATCTCAAAAACTATTTTCATGGATTGCCGTGAAATTGCAGACTTCCAGATAACGAACTCTGCTGCCTCTTTCTTGTAGTCTTGCATATACAGAAAAGGAAAACTGAGGATAATTTATAATCATTTGGATTCTCTTTCACTTTAACAAACATGAAAACATTGGTTTAAATTCCCATTTTATCCTAGTTTGCCAGTGGACCATGGAGGCAAAACTATTCTTGCTCACATAAACATTTATGGTATATTTAGAATGATGGACTATTTATGAATAAGGATAACTTTATTGATCCCAGAGAGAAATTCACATGTCTTGGCTCGTCTGCTATTTGTATGAGGCCATGTCACACATATGAATGATGTAATGCATTTAATATATGTCCAAAAAATAAGACAATGTGTAGAATACAGAGAAAGAGCCTCTGGGAAATAAGACAAACTGCTATAGCGTTTAGAAGAGGTGTATTTTATACAGGGTCCAGGCAATCAGTGGCATAAAATATGGTGACAGAATAGCTCTGCAGAGAAAGCTCAGTCACATCAGGGGTAGTATTACTCAGTGGTTATAGTAGGAACTCTCCCCAGGTTTTACTTCTTGCTATGGTACGCTTTTTTGATATTTTGACTGCTTTTATTTACAGCATGTTGTGCAGGGATTGCTCAGTAGGTAGAGTGTTTGCCCCGTGATCGGAAGGTCGGGGGTTCAAATCCACCGAACGGCTAACCTGAGGTACTGTCTCTACACACTGCTCCCCGGGTGGTGGATTGGTAGCTGCCCACTGCTTCACTGAGTGAATGGGTTAAATGCAGAGGACTAAGCAATCTCCTACGGGATTAATAAAGTACACATTATTATTAAAATAACATATAAGTCTTTAGCCCATAGAAGAAAGCTGTAGCACCCAGAGTAATCCTCGGGCATCTTCCAGAGCTGATAAATGAAAATGACGCAGAAGGGACAAAAATCCATTGACTGACAGCAGTTCTGAGACAGGCAGCTGGAGTTGACTCGTTGACCCCCTCCACTGTGTGTGTGCTGTCTGTGTGTTTTGGACCAATTTCCATGTACTGGTTGACTAATATTGTGGTTTGCTAGGAAAGTAACAACCCCCTAGAAGTGGTGAGGGAAATTCTAGTATTTTACTAGGTCAATCCGTGACACTAATTAGGGAATATGTGTATCTGTGCGTTGCAGACTTTGTGAACGTAGCCTTCAAACCAAGCTAGTTTCTGTTAACTTATAAATTAGCGCTTCACCCTTCCATACATAAGAGGCAAATACTGGCTCTAAGAAAAAACAAAACAAAACAAAAAACCCAACATGGTGGCGAGCAAAACGCTAATGCTGAAGCTGCAAAATGTGTGATGTCACGGCGGATGCGTCCTCCTTTTATAGTGAAAACCGACACGGGGAACACAGCGAACATGTGAGCTTCAACTTGAAATTCAAACAGGGATCTTTTATTGCAATGAGAACAGAATGAGAACAGCACAGGCTCATGGAAACGTACAGTAAACCAACAAATACTCCTTGTGTAACACTGTTAATCTGTTAAAAGGTTCCTGGATTAGTGCTAACAGATTGGCACCAGAAAACAAAAAAAATCACCTTTTTCTTGTGCCACAGCCTAATTTTCTACCTGCTGTTTCATAATTTTCTTTATAGGTTTTGCTTCCTGATTAACAAACATGAAACAAACACTTTCTGTGTGAGATAATAACAGCTCGGGGTATTAGTTCAAATTGTTTTGATCTAGTGACTAATACACATGTTGTCATGGGGATGAAAGGCACCTGTTAATTACACGGATGAATTTAGCTGCATCTCTTGCCACACATGCTTTAACTTGTTCTCCTTGTTACTCGGTGTAAATGTAAAGAATGGTACATGACTACATCAAGGACCATGCGATAACAGTAGATATTTTGCCGGGGAACAATTTTGCGAACGGCATAAATTGCCAGTGACCTGGGTTGCACTAATACAACGAACATGCGTATTATGAACAGAAGTTCCGTTCCTATCTTGTCCATTTATACCCGGATTGCAAATTAATTCTGGAGAACTGACAGACTCACAGTGAAAAGGTGATGAAAAGATAGTTAGGATGCATAATGTTCTTGCTTGTTCTTACAGGCCAAACTACAGATTGCTACAGGAAAGATAAAGGAGGAGTTATAGCTGAGAGTATTTATCTCTCTATGTATGCAAAACCATTTAGCTGAGATTAGACAATTTCCTGAGCTAAAGGTAGATGACTGAATCATACGATCCTTCGGGCTAAAGAAGCTTAGAGATTTATTTGGCTTCACTCAAGTGTCAATCATAATGTTTTATTTAAATATTATAAAGGAGACATGATTAAAAATACCTAAACTGGTATTTTCTAATGCCGCCAACGAAAAAAGATTTGCAATCTTTTCATCAGGTCAAAATGAGTCGACACAAAGCATCATCTGTTCAAGTCTCAAAGCAAAAGTCTATATCGCAGTTCAGCAATCAATATATGAGGCCCTCACAAGGTTATGCAAGACCTAATAATTACATGGTCAAGGAGAATTGACACATGTTAAATTGTCAATTTTAGATAGCGGCAAGACTTAATGAAAATGTCTAAAACGGGAGGAAATAGTGTTTTCTGCACTCCTATTTGTTTAGTCCACCTACATGGCGAATTTTGCATTGTGATGGCAAGAGCGAGAGAAGCAGTCTGTTCATACTGTTGCTTTTGATCCTTTTATTTTATTGTATTTTCCAAAAATGGTGTTTGTTCTGAGTTGAACCAATTTTCCCCCCAAAACAGCCCTGAAAGAGGTCCTACAGAGGCCGTTTGTGAAGTCTGAACACGCACAAACCTGCAGGCCGCCCTAAAAGAACTGCAAGTTCCCGCAGTAGATAACAAATAATTGGTGACCTGCTTACTTTATTTACCTCAGTTGTGGTTAGTTGCTTCATAATTATGTTTAAAACATGAAATTATATTTATTGTTACAAAGTCATTTTTGTTGTTATATATTGGATGGTATAACATTGCTAACTAACAGTAGATTTGAGAAAAATATGCAAAGGTCTTGAATTAGACAATGAAAGAAGAAACGGCTTCACTATTAGCGTGGCAAATATTTTTCTTGGAGGGTTAGATTCGGTTCTCTTACTGCTATTTGCCTACCACTGCATTACAGTATGAATGAAGACCCCTTAAGGGCCAATTATTTCCCCAGGAGATCATTTAAGTCTGGTCCCTTATAATGACTTCATCTCAGATAGACAGAAAACAGTTGGTGCTGTCATGCAGGAATCAGAAATAGTGTGCAGAGGAAGTTTCTGGTTGGATATCTGCGGAGAGAATTGGGGGTGCAAATCTGTCAGGGTGCAGCACAAATGTTTACTGAAGCAGAAAAACTCTAAAAATTACTTTTTCAAAAGTGTGAATGGTTCAGTTGTTCCATTTACATTTGCTTAATGCATTCTGCATGCTGAGCAGTTAAACATTCGTCTTGAATATAATTTTCCAAATGATTATAATCAATTCATTTGGAAGTCACGTCAGATTTGCATTTGAACAAAAAAAAATGCACACAAACGAATGACTTTTCTCCAAACAGCTGTGATCCTGTGAGACACACTGCCAATGTGTAACACGTTTATGCTGTCACCTCTAAAAATGTAACGAAATAGACTTAAATAACAATCTACTGCTTTAGAGGAATGCAGTTAATAACTGTCTAAAGTCACAGAAGTCCAGAAGTTATCTGTCAAGCAGAATGACAGGTAGATAAAGATCAGAGCAAAACAGGGAAAGCAGTTGGAGGGGAAGAAAGTGAAGGTGAGGAGTTAAGCACCTAAGCTAGCAATAACGAGAGCACAGATGGCTGATACGATCTTCAGGCCTGACACCCAGATCATTAAAACTTCTAAATGATTGAAGGCCCCACTGTCCAACAGAGACAATCCTGAGGCACAGAGGTGATTTCAGCCTTTAAGCTGTTTTCACAGTTATCAGAAACACACAGAAAAAAAATCAACAGGCCACAATAATAGAATTTACAGAATGAAAATTTTGCACTATGGCTTTGAAAAAAAAAAACCACATCAATTTGTAACAGAATGTTTTTCTTTTGCCCAAATAAAATCTAGAGATTTCACTTAACTACAGTTTTACCAGGGTCACAAAGGTTCTCTAAAATAACACTTTTCTTGGCATGTTATGGGAAATACAGAACATAATGGTGAGCTTGAGGCATTGTTGCGCTCGATTAAAGATCAGATAAGAGAGATTTGAAACACTGACGTAGCAACAGATAAGTATTTGCTCTGTAAAGATGTTGTAAAGTTATGCCATTCTTAGCAGGCAATAACATCACACTCCCGCTGTGTGTCATAATCAGAGCTCGTCTTTGTGAGATCCTCCCTTTGAAACTGTTTGCCCTCCACACATTTACAGAGATCAAAGTAAAAGTTAAAGTGAGATGGGAGGGTGCTGTTCTCAGTGTTCAACTGGTGTCTCAAAAAAATAAGAGAATGAAATATATATCGTATTTTCCACGCTAAAAGGTGCATTTAAAATCCTTCAATTTTCTCAAAAATTGACAGTGCGCCTTATAATCCGGTGCACCTTATGTATGAATTTTGGCATCATTTACATAGACGCAACACCAGATTCGGTGGAAACTGTTAAATTAACTGCCAAGCTTCTAGAGAACAAGTAAGCTTTTCCCCTCAGTGTTGACTTTTCAAAACTAATCCCACCTCAAAACGCCATGGAGTCTCTCTAAAATCTCACCAAACCTTTTAAACTCAACATCTAAAGACGTGTGTAGACAGCAGGGCTGCCTGACCAGGCCACACCCAAAACAAGCTGCAACACAATGTGGTCAAATTACAATGTTCACCTCCCCCATTTCTACCCTTAAAGGGCACCTTAATATCCCCTCCACCACCTGGCTGGCATCAAAGCCTAAAAACCCAGCGCTTTGCAGGACACATCAGCAACATTTCTGGCTCTCATTTCCTTCTCCACAGCAGGGGTGCGCAGGGACATGCCAAGCCCGGCTCAGTGTGAAAGAGGTAAAGATGGAGGTAGACAGGGAGTCTCTTTTGCAGCCAATAATGTCTGTAATTTGTCCACAGATTGAGGCCAGAAGAGACAAAGAAAAGCCCTCAGACACCACTCATTTAGTTGAAAGCACATTTATGAGCTTGCGTTTGTGTGTGTGTGTGTAATTAGCAACAGTGCGTTACAGCCATCTTGCTTAACAGAGGGGTTGCTGGACACCAGGATTTCTTCATCGCCCCCATCCCAGCTGCAGATGTACAGTTTGGCATGGACAGATGTTTCCACATATACACATATGAACACAAAGACACACGCAGATGGATGTGTGATGTAAAACTGCACTGACTCGCACACAGCAGGGACAGACAAGGCTTTTTCTTCACTGTCTCTCCTCTAGCCTTTCCTGCTGGCCTCGTATGGCCTCTACACACCCACCATATGCTAATGGCTAGAAGAGAGCTATAATTTGTAAATGATTTAACCTTTTAATAGAGAAAAGATGAGGTTGGCTACAACTGAGTCCCTCTGGATGTAAAGTCAGAGAGGAAAAATACGGACTGGAGCAGCGATTTAGACATCATATAATTGTACTGTCCAATTATCTGTGCAGTTCATATACTGAAGTGATTTGTCTGCTGCATGTGCGCTGCGTGCATGCCTACATGTGCACTTGTTGGTGATCCTTACTTGAGGATATAAGCGTGTGCACCCTTGCGTGCGTGTGTGTTTGTGTGGTTTTCAAAACAAGCTGGTGCCAAGGCTTAGCTGATAGGCTAATTAAGCTCACCACAGGGAATAAATGTTTCCTCTCTGCCTGCCATTTGTCACACCTGGCACGGAAATGTCACTACGAAAAGAAACACACACACACACCCCGAGCAGAAGACACACGCAGTGTGAGAAGTGCTGAGGCGACAGAGCTAGTGTGTGAAAATAAGTGAAAGGGGGGGGGGGGAAACACACGAGCAGGAAACTAAAAAAGAAACAAATGAGACACAGATGTACAGCAGGAGAGGAAAACATGCAGGGAATTGTGCAAATGAGAGAAAATGATTAAAAACTAGAAAGTGCATTTTCTGAAGAAACTGCAGTGTGAATGCTTGAATCTGAATGTATGCACTGAAATGAATTAATTGCTGAATTTTAAGTTAAAAATGTTGAATGAGTGGAAAAATACAGAAATTTTAACCTGAAAACAAAAGTGCTGAACTGCTAAAGCTGACATCCACACAGAAGAAGTTGGAAAACAGCTGAAAATGTTTTAATTGTAAATGAGAAAAACATAAGAAATGAGAAAACACAATTTAGAGTCAGAAAACATCTGAATGAATATTAAAAGTTCATAGTCTTTGAATCACTGAATAACTAAAATGTTATCCCTCCACTTGGATCCACACAGTTTAAAAAGTTTACATCTCTGAGCTTTTAAAGACACGGTGTTGGACAGAGAACAATGATGGCGACGTTTTGAGGGTAAAATGATGGCTGATGAGCAAACACTGTGGACACCGCAGCAGTTAAAAGAGAAGTGTTTAAGATGAATCTTGGCAGAGTGAGACAGAGCTCGTTAGGCAGGCAGGTGTGAGCCTGGTTGCTATAGTGACTGCACCCAATGGCTCCCTACACACACAGACAGACATGCGCCTCACTTTCGATGCTTAAAATGAACAGAAAAGTCAGGCCGAAACAAATCGTTCCCAAATGAAAAGTACAGGTCGTATTGACAAAATTCTTTCACCGTGAGCACCAGCAATGTCCAGTCTACCAAATTCTCAGTTTTCATGCCTGTGGAGTTTATTATATAGACGTGGTGACAGTGTAAAGACACTATGCTCTTCTGATTTTCAAACGAACCTTCTGAGCCATTTTAACATTAGAGTCTATGGAAGAGTTGGAGGGAGGAGGCTGTGCATTGGTGACATTTATGAAAGAACCATAACACCTAGTACAATAGTAAACACATTGGATGAAAGAGGACAGCGATGGCTACGTTTTGAGGGTAAAATCAGACCTGTAGAGCAAACGCTGTGGACACAGCAGCAGTTTTAAAAAAGATTTTAAGATTAATTTTTTCGCTCCTCTCACTCTAGCAGTTGAGCTGTCTCACTCTAGCGCCAACATTCCGTCCCATACACACCCATTATAAACTCTGAAACGGCTGAAAAAACATCATGAAACTTAAACTGGAACTGAAGAAAAAGTATAATAGATATTGAAAAGATAAATACAAGTTGAATAGTTGAATGTCTTGTCTTCGTTTTAAAGTTTGAATGGTGGCTCTATGTCAACGTATGTGGAAGTAGTAAGAGTTTAAAAATGAGTAAGTTGAATGAGGATTTGAAGGGTCTCCCCATTGAAATACATGGGAAATTTTTGTTGAAAAAAGTTGAATAAAATTAAAAATATAAATGTTAAAAATGAGAAAAATAGAAGCAGTCATGTCCAAAAGAAGAGGAATCTAACGGTGTTTGAATGGTTTTTCTAAGTTGAACGGTTTTGAGGGAGTAGGAGTACAAAAAACGTACGGAATATATAATAATAATAAAATAGAAGAATAAAGATTAGAAGAACAATACTGTGAATGCTTTTACAAGCATTCACACTAACTAGAAAGTGCATTTTCTGAAGAAACTGCAGTGTGAATGCTTGAATTTGAATGTATCCACTGAAATGAATTAATTGCTGAATTTAAGTTAAAAAATTTGAATGAGATAAAAAAAAAACAGAATTTTTAACCTGAAAACAAAAGCGCTGAACTGCTAAAACTTGACGTTTACACAGAAGAAGTTGGAAAATAGCTGAAAATGTTTTAAATGTAAATTGTAGTGTTTAAGATGAATCTTGGCAGAGTGAGAGAGAGCTCATTAAGCAGGCAGGTGTGAGCCTGGTTGCTATAGTGACTGCACCCAATGGCTCTATACACAGGGACACAGACATGTGCCTCACTTTTGCTGCTTAAAATGAACAGAAAAGTCAGCCCGAAACAAATCGCTCCCAAATGAAAAGTACATGTCGTATTGACAAAATTCTTTCACTGTGAGTGCCAGCAATGTCCAGTCTACCAAATTCTCAGTTTTCATGCCTGTGGAGTTTATTATATGGACGTGGTGACAGTGTAAAGACACCATGCTCTTCTGATTTTCAAACGAACCTTCTGAGCCATTTTAACATTAGAGTCTATGGAAGAGTTGGAGGGAGGAGGCTGTGCATTGGTGACATTTATGAAAGAACCATAACACCTATTGCAATAATAAACACATTGGATGAAAGAGGACAGCGATGGCTACGTTTTGAGGGTAAAATGATGGCTGTAGAGCGAACATTGTGGACACAGCAGCAGTTTTAAGAAAATATTTTAAGATAAATTGCCCCCCTCCTCTCACTCTAGCAGTTGAGCTGTCTCACTCTAGCGCCAACATTCCGTCCCATACACACCCATTATAAACTCTGAAACGGCTGAAAAAAAGCACGAAACTTAAACTGGAACTAAAGAAAAAGTATAATAGATATTGAAAAGATAAATACAAGTTGAATAGTTGAATGTCTTGTCTTCATTTTAAAGTTTGAATGGTGGCTCTATGTCAATGTATGTGGAATTAGATACAGTTTAAAGAGGAGTAAGTTGAAGGAGAATTTGAAGGGTCTCCCCATTGAAATACATGGGAAATTTTTGTTGAAAAAAGTTGAATAATTTTAAAAATATAAATGTTATAAATGAGAAAAATACAAGCAGTCATGTCCAAAAGAAGAGGAATCTAACGGTGTTTGAATGGTTTTTCTAAGTTGAACGGTTTTGAAGGAGATAGAGTACAAAAAACGTACGGAATATATAAAATAGAATAAAGATGTAGAAGAACAATACTGTGAATGCTTTTACAAGCATTCACACTAAATATTAGTGGGGGGAAGAAAAACTTTCTGAGCTCTGCCAGGCAACATCATCATCATTATGATCAAACGGCATTGAGCCTCATTAGTATGACGTTTCTGCTAAATAAAATGTGAATAAGTGCTTCTTTCAAGTACAGTCATGTTAACATATTCCGCAGGATAAGATTACAAAATTAATTGAGCCTTTGTAACTCATAAATCACAACATCTCATTGCCGTGGCAAATCTGATGCATTCATTTTTATTTATGATTGTTTTCATCAGCTGCTAGTGTAATACGGGTGACATATAGTTACGGCTCCCATCTGGACTTACACCCCTGAATCAACAGCCCACAGTTTTTATTCTTCTTCTGTTTTATACCTTTTTAAAGTTTTAGCTCAAAGCCAATAATAAAAGTCTTCAAAATGTCATAAACCAGCTAATGGTCTGTGACAAAAACGGGTCACGCAAAATGTTAGCAAAGATGGAATATTTATCAGAAACAAGAGGTGCACATAAAGCGTAGTAATCCGCAGTGTCGGCAGTGTAATTGTGTAAGGACGTAGTGGAGTGTTGTAAGGTGCTGACGCCAGAGACAAGCAAGACCACCCACTCACACTCCGACACCAAAATGAACCAGAACAGATTGCAGAATATTAAATAAACCCAGTAAATCCAGACCTACAGAGCAGGAGCCTTCACAAAAAGCAGATTCCGCACATGAAAGTGAATTTGAAAAATCCTTTCCATTGGCTCAGCCGTTCCTTGAATAAATCCCTGCATAGTCTGACGACAGAATCTAAACTCCTTGTTTGGTGGATTGAAAAGTTCTGCAGGAGCTAATAAAATGAAAGCTTTTCGTGCACTTTCTTCAGTGAAGTGCAGTGCGGTGACATTTCCTGGTAATAACACATAGGGGTTGTTGATCGGACAAAACGGTGGTTCAAAAAAAACAAACCACATAAATAAAGACACCTATTTCATTCGGCAAATGCATGCCTAGTGTGCTGCTATGACCCAACCTGTGGGTAAAGACAATATCCTTTCTTATTTTGTCGCTAACATGTTGTTTTGGTTGACACGTTCCACGGGATAAAAGCGATTGATTGTTGTGGCCGATGCGGATAATGACACCTGGGCCCACAATGGTCAGACAGCGGTTTTCCTGTTAGGTACTGTGTGTGTGCCGTGTTACACTTCAGCTTACCCTCCATTTTTCTCTTTCAGACTCTCACACACCCACAGATGAGCTTCTTCACACTGAAATCTGCTGTTTATTACAGGCGTGACAGCTTAAGTGGAGTGTAGCCCCACAGCCATTGTAACAGTATCACCAATAACTACCAGTCCCGACCCTGCTGCTGCTGCTGCTGCTGTAAAGTTGAGCGGAGCACCACACACCTAACAGTCCACAGGAGATTTGAGGTTGTGGTAAGTGATGATGACAGAAATTATGTAAAGCCTCCTCCAGCTGACATGAGTTTTGGGGAGAAATTGAGAGAAGGGGGAAAAGAAACTACCCTCCTACTGTTGTAACCATCTCTTGTTAGATTGAAACAAATGACCTGGTGATGTTGTTGTGGCGCACAGCAGTGAAATAGATGCTTTCTGAGCAAACACTCCATGCATGGATTACACAGTGCAGGGCTGAGTGCTGGAGTGTGGCGCACAAGTGTTGGGGGGTAATTTACTTTCATTTCAGCTTGCTTGAAAATGTAAACTGAAACTGCTGTTCATTTGCAAGCGATTATTGCCCAGTAGATTAGATATAACATCCTTTTTCGGAGCAGAAGTTTTTCATTGTTCAAACTTTTATCGAATCCAGCTCCCAGAATTGATTGCAATTGAAAATAAAGTGAGTTCTTATTGCCCAAACAGTGCGAGGATGCACGCGGGTGTAATGTTGTCAGAGCGCATGGAAATTACCGTAGCTGTGCAAGTCAATGAAGATTGTGAAGCCTCAGCATTAGGGATGCTGCGCCTGACTTGCTCTTTTTTTCCACCCAGCGCTGAAATTAATGCATGCCACATGGTGTTATTTCCACGGATCACTTCAAAGGGAAGTAGAATCAAAGATCTTGTACTTTATGGAAGCACACTGGCATCAGAGGCTTACTGATACTCGCCTTTTTCATCTTTGTTCCATGGAGTCCTCTTATCAGCCTCTTGTCAACATGTCACTTAGTCATCCTTAACTAACACCAATATTGGTACCAGCTGCCCTTTCTTCCTTCTCCTCCCTTCCTCCTCTTGGGCTGCCTCTCGTTGTCCATGCCATCTCTCTCCCCCCGTGTTGACAATCGACACATTACCATCGCTGTCATCTGCTCTAAGACGCGATCCGTGCAGTCCGACAGCACCCGTATGGTCCCATCCTGTCCACAACAGCAGAAAAAGGCGGGGCCCATATGGAGGGAGCTTTCTCACAGAGGGAATATATCCTGGACGGCAGTGAGGACAGTAGCTAGATGATGCTTATAGACCAGTGACTGCTGTGCTGTAATGATGTGGAAACTTAAGCTGCTTAAAATGCAAGGTGGGACTATTTTGTTGATGCTTGTAGCATTCTGTCTCCTAGTTTTCTCAGGAAGTTTAAAGAACAGAACATCACTCATGTCAGATGAGTTACAGCCTATTCAGTTGATTTTTTTCATGACACCTTAACCCCTTCTGAACCTGCAGCATCCTTCTTTTTTGTATGCACCACTCAAACTTCTCTCCATACGCTCCAGCAGTTAATACTGAGACAACAACAGCTCACTGTGTTGTCATTAAAGACCAATGTTCCCATGCAGCAGTGATAAAAGAGGAGAAGAGCAGAAATCAGACAGTATATGAGCTTGCGCCTCTTAATCTCTCCTCCTCCGGCTCAGCCTAACTGACATTTTCTTAATTTATTCCTCTCAGGATTCCAACATTTTAATTAGGTCACTCCAAATCTCCTCCCACGCAGCGTTATTCCGAAAAACTTTTTTATTTCATCATATTTGTCATTTGCCCGCTTCTTCTCTCATTCTCTCTCTTTTCATTTCCTTTTTCGTACTTGTCAGTTTTGCTTAGTGGGTTATCTCACTAATGATGTACGGTAGTTTTCCGACCTGCTCCTGCCAAAAGTAAATACAGCGGAGGTAAATACATAATTGAATCGTGGAAATACATTTTTAAAAAGCGGGTTTAAATAACGAAATGTCTTCTCGGTATTTATGTATTAGAAAAAAATGTAAAGATTAGTGGAAAAAAAATAGTTGAAGTGCTTCTGTCAACTTTAAAAGGGCTATGGTCTGTGCTGTATATGTGCTTATATATGTTAATGTAGGTTAGTGTCTGCAGTGTGTGTGGAGGCGTGACATCATATTTTGCATAAGTGTCTCCTTGAGACCTTATACAAAGTTCCTATGGCTCCCTGCACTATGCACACCTCTGTGTGTGTGTGTGTGTGTGTGTGTGTGTGTGTGTGTAGTTGTACTCTGAGAGTTTTTTTGTTCTCTACTATACGAGAAAATATGTTCTGTATAATCTGTAAGTTGTTTCTGAGTGTGGCAGGAGTTCTGGCTTATCTCCAGCCTCAATGGAAACAAGAGGAAATTACTTTTCTGCAAAGCATCAGACAAGGCAAAATCCTTACCACGTTTTCCAGTGGCGCAGCAGGACACTGCGACTTAAGTGCTTTGCTGAAGGGGCCTAACACAGAACAGAAACAGTTCTCTTCTGGTTGCAATTCCCTTTAATGATCAGTCAGTAGGAGTAAGTGCCCTAAAACACCACGATGACAGATGACTGTTTGGTATGGTGACTGTTAGGTCGTGGTAAAATGTCTCCGTGCGACCGTCACTTGTAGTTTTGGTAGCGTGTACGGCTGTTTTGTCTATTGCCACTCATGTTTTGGTCGAGTGATATGATGCATGGCACATAAGTCAATAAACTGTAATTAGGAACTGCAAAGAAAGAGATGAGAAATGTTATAATCATAACCACATGAAAGCAGTTTTAAACTTTTCGACATTCATTCTGTGAATGTCCACACCAGATATGGGTCCCTCCATTGAGGTCATTAAGAATTTTTAATGCAGTAAACACGCTAGATGCATGATGCTAAGAGATGGACCAAAAGCTTAAAAAATCTCTGTATGGTCAGAATGGAATTTCACGCTGACAGTCGGGAGGACAGAGGACTTGTTTGGGACTTACCTCTTCTGTCCAGCTAGCTAGCTAGTGAATAATTAGATTATTGATCTAGTAATGATTTGTTGATTGTTAATATTAAAATCCAACTTGGGCTTGATGGCCTTTTGATACTCCTTTCTTATCTCGTTTCTGAGTATCAGGGTCATAACACTCACGCTACACTTAATATAACAGAAATGCTGCATTTTCAAGCAGAGAAAGGTGAATTAACCCTTTAAAACCGGTCAGAGCGGGCACGCTCTGTTTTGCATAACTACTTTTAAATCCCAGTAGCTCTGCAACCACGTAAGCTAGCGCAATAATTTTTTTTGCATATGAAACCGGAGGAGTTGTACTTACATCTTCTGCCATCAGCTTGTCCTCGGTCATGGTTTCCTTCCACATATAACTTTGCAAAAACTGCATAAAAAGCACTTGCAGCAACAAAAACATAATATTCCAGAAACACGCTTTGCCGATCTGATTAGCTGTTCATACCACTTCCTACGTCCATCAGCATGAACTATCGCATGTCCGCCATGACCTGCCCGAAACCGGAAGTGACGTCATTTTGCGGAAATGTAGTTTTTTACCATCATTTTAACCATTTTTTAACCTCATGAGCCCATACTGGTGTTTTTAAAAGTTATCTTTGACTTTATGACTTTCTGTGTCATTTCTGGGATGCTTAGGACTCATATTGCACTGCTGGAAATAGTTTATTTTGATGCATATGCTGCTTTTTTGCAAATTTTTTGTTTTTCCTGCAGTATATAAAAATTGGTGTATTTCAAAAATAAAACTATGAAGACACTCAAAATAAATTTCCTGTGGTGGGAAACTATTTTGTGCAACTTTTTTGTATTTACAGTTTTGAGGGATAAGCCTCTTAAATTTCTCTAACTAGAAATATATGTTAAAAAAACAAAAACGATTTTCAATTTTTTTGTAGTTTATTGCACTTTTTTGCAATTTATGTAATTACTATGCACTTAATGCAGACATATTATTAAAATTTGGGCTATAATGGTTGTATTGATGTATAGCAACTTAAAATGCTCCCAAAAATGGCTCCACAGCATGTAAAAATATAATATAAGCTCTGGCAGACTTGGTTCTATGGTAGGTCTTAAAGGGTTAACCTCTCAGGACCTGTCATCACATTTTGGGATGCCTGGACCAAAATACGTAATTTTTCTCTACAAGGGCCTGATATCCGCTTACGAGGACATTATACTGCCACTGTTCTATCAAAATTTAAAATGAATGTCCTCATATGTGGATCTCATTTTTCTCAGAAACAAAAATTCAGTAAAAAAAAAAAATAAAATCTAGTAATTCTTTGTTTTTAAATTCATCAGGTCCCAATCAACCCAAATAGCAAAGAAAAATCAAAAATGCATGCCATGAAAGAGTTCGGGTCTTAGGAGGTTAAATATAAAAACTCATTTAGTTGACCCACTAAGGTCCTGTATTCCTTACAGTTGTATTCACGCTCTCAGGAAAAAACATAAGGACTGACTGCACTGTGAGACTTTGGATGTAAGAATTTCCTGGCTTAGTTTTGTCTGCTGCTTCTTTTCCTGTTATGGAGTTGGGATGTAGCCAGGGGAAATTCAAGTCTTCCATATCCACTTGCACACTTGTAGTTATGAAAAGACACAGACATCTGTACACTCAGCCACACAGATAAATAAATATACACCTGACATTACCATGAAAACAAAGTTTTAAATTACTAACTAAATAAAAATACTTTAATCGTTTTGCAGAGTTTGTTTGGTCGATTCTGGTACTCTGATATAGAGACACAGTCCTCTAGAGGAATGCCTGCCACATCCTGATCTACCACAGTCCAACCACCACCAATCAGACTTTCCTACCACAACTCGGAGCACTTCAAACTGTTACGCTGTTGACTGCACTCAGTGCTGATCCATAAGAATGAAACAGAGCTACAAGGCCCAAAGATTGCTAATACATGACCTTCTAAGAGAGATAAACTGAGAAAGCCTGCTCTATCTTCACCACACAGTGAGGGCTATAAAGGCTGAGCTCTAGCCTTGTTGTCTCATGTGCTTGAGGGTTCAGCAAAAGCAGCTCTTTGCAGCTCGAATTGTGTCTCTGCACTCCGTTTCGAAGAGATTCTGCCAGACAAGTAATTATGTGGTTAGCCTTGGCAAGTGGTGGGGGATAGCTGATTCTTGGTACAACTGAAGGGCCAGAAGCCGAAGGCTCCGTTAGCCAGCTACAGTGATGCACTGTGTGGCAAACCGAAACCAGTCGGGAGCTACACTCCCTCTTTCCGAGAGGAAACTGTTTAAAGAGCCACACAGAGCCTCCTGTGTGCATGTGTGTGTGTGAATGCGATGCAGCGAGTACTTTTACTTAAGAGTGCAGGGATAGCCTAGGTTCACTGGGTTCAGCCACACTATGAATCTAAAGACTGCTTTGTATGCATGTGTTGGGTGTTTGTATGTGTTCAGGGGATTCGATTTAAGAGTTCCAAATTCTACAAAAGCACAAAGAAAAATCTGTCACTTACTGACCAAATCACTGGCCACTATCCTCCCTAAGAAGACACAAACATAATTTGGATTAACCCACAGACCTTTGCATTGTTGTTTGGGGCATTTATTGCCCTCCAACAAAATCAAGTCACTTAAAATACACTCAAAAACAACAGGAGCTGACCCAAAGTGCTTCCCAATAATCCACCATACAGAAGTATACAAGTGTACAAAAACATAGTGAACAGACAGTGATAAGACTGAACAGAGTGCCAAAGAATATCAAAGCCCAAAATGTGTAAACATTGCATTTATCCACTGTCTTGTGGAGAGATTTAATGATTCTATTACCATGCAAAACAAATTCTAATAGAAAGTGACAGATCTAGCCTAATGCCTACTAGTACATACGGAAACCATATGGGCTTGTCATCATAGTAAAGACAGCTTCTGCTGCTCTAATCACTCCGACGTAGCAGATGCACAGACTGAGGCATTATTGGCAAAATTAAAGCTTCGTCCCCCTTTTTCACATCGTGAAACAGCTGTCCAAAATTTGAGAGTGTAAGCTGGAGAGAAATAAGAGAACAAGGGAGAGCGGGAAAGAGAGAGAGAGGGAGTGCAATGAGGAAGGGAGCAATGGTCCAAAGTCATACCCGAGAGCGAGTCAGATAAGATACCCCAGAGCTGAGGATTAAGTTTTTGATCCAGATTTTAGTCTGGATTTGGAGCCTTTTCCGCAAGCTGGGTCCATCTGAAAGTCAGGGTTTGCTCAGCGATGTCATGTTGTTTATGTGCGTATTTGTAGGAAACAAAGCGACAGAAGAAAGTGTTTACGGCTCATGGTCGCTTGGTATTCAGAGTACATCGCAGCCAGTGCCAACCACAGTAGAAGCAGTTAGCCGGTCCGGCAGTATCAATTTGTCAACATATCCCAGAAAAAAATCCTCTGGGGCCCCTGGGAGCCAAAGCAGGGTATTGGTAAGAGCGTAGAGTGCCTGGGGTGACCCAGCAGGCACTAAATACACACAGCTGTACACTGATACGGAAAGCAGCAAAATATGCACATATCATTCACAATGACTACATACTAATTGTGACAAGTGTGTGGCAAATATACATATTTAGCCCCATTTACCGTATTTACTAGCATTGCAACAGAAATATACACACAGCTGCAGCGTTATATTAACAGCTGCTATAGGAAAGGGTCAAAGACAGTCCATGGCACGCAGCCTGTGTCCTCTGAATCACGAGTCAGCTGGAGGCTGAGACGACATGCAGAGCATGACATGAACACACACACATAGACACACACAGACACACACGAACATATCAAGACAGGACTAACGCTTTCCCTGACCTCTGACGTTCAACGCTGCATCCACCTACCCACATACACCCTTAAAGAGCGCATACTCAGGGGTATGATAAATTCACAAACTCTCATCCATTAAACATAATAAGGGTCAGGTTTTCTGTACATGATATATATAGTATGCGGCACACACTGACAGCCCTTACAAGTAACAAACAGTGAGATCTCGGGCATCTCTCTGACGCTTACCACACAGTGCATTTATAATTTACAGTGCATGTACTTTCTCTGGGATTATGTTCTTCCTATTGGGCACAAAGATATAACTGCAGCGACCTATAACATGCTGTCGCTTTATTGTGTTGAAGAAACTGCAAAAAGCATTTTGTTCTCACATTTGTTGTGGAAAGCTAACTCACTCAAATTACACAAATTAGGGTGGAATAACCTAACTCGGTTTCACTTTTTTGATGACTGCATTGTCATCAGGTGGGATAAACTGCACCTAAAAGACAGAAACCACTGCAGCGCACTGCATCTACCTGTAAGTCACGGCCACACACCTAATACTGCAACTTTTATTGCGTGAGATGTAAAAGCTACGTCCTTTCACAGTTGGTATTAAGGGCTATATATATTGGCTATAGAGAGCAAAACTACAACTGCCTTGGTTGTAAGCATACTTTTTAATGTTGTATTGGTGGACATCTAAGAGGATTACCTTCCTTTTTTTGAGCCAGCGAAAAGTGGCCACTCCAGAAACTGTAGTTTCTGTAGCACTTCCATTCATTTTTCAGCCCTGGAGGTCCTGTTCAAACTACAGCTTAATTTCAAGGTCCTCTTACCTACATATTCTGCTGCTTTTTGACAATATTAAGCAATCCTTATTAGCAGATGGTGCTTGGTATAATGGAAAATTTGAGCATTAAAATCTCCATGACCTAAATGAGCAGCCTCCATCTGCTGATAAGGAACATGCTAGAGGGGATCATGTGAAGTAGTAGCAGATAAAGTCTCACTTGTTGCTCTCGTCTTAAAATTGCCCGTGTCAAGGCAGCAGGGGGGGAAAAAGTGGACTTAGACATCAAAGATCTGACAAAGAGCCATTCTTGCAACATCCTTGCACCAAATCCCAGAAAATGACATAATGCATTTGTGGACATGGACTACCATAAACACCAACAAAACACAAACAAGGATGATCAAAACCAGGATGGCAATTTACAAGGAATATTTGACATTTTTGGAAGATCTGCTTATGAATTTTCTTGCTCTTGAGTTCTAAAAAGAAAAGATTAAGCAGACTGTATACTGGGAGAAACAGATAGCCAGGCTTTATTCAGAGGTAACAAAATCCATCCATCCATCCATCTTCATCCGCTTTATCCGAGGCCGGGTCGCGGGGGCAGCAGCCTAAGCAGAGAGGCCCAGACCTCCCTCTCCCCAGCCACCTCCTCCAGCTTATCCGGGGAAACACCAAGGTGTTCCCAGGCCAGCCGAGAGATATAATCTCTCCAGCGTGTCCTGGGTCTGCCCCGGGGCCTCCTCCCGGTGGGACATGCCCGGAACACCTCACCCAGGAGGCGCCCAGGAGGCATCCTTGTCAGATGCCCAAACCACCTCAACTGGCTCCTTTCGATGTGGAGCAGCAGCGGCTCTACTCTGAGCCCCTCCCGGATGGCCGAACTTCTCACCCTATCTCTAAGGGAGAGGCCAGCCACCCTTCGGAGGAAGCTCATTTCTGCCGCTTGTATCCGCGATCTCGTAACAAAATCCTTCACTCATAAACATGCTATTATCTATTTAGCACATATGGCAATTTTGACATTTTTGGTTAAACAGAATTGTGCAGGAATAATTTCAGTTAAAGCAATGCAATACGCACAGAAGGTCTAGCAAAAAACGCACAATAATTTAGAGAAGCTAATAATCCTGCTTATTAATCTCCCTCACTGCCACTGGACATAATGCCAGGGAAAATATAGTTCTATGCCTTTGATTGTTCTTTGTACCTTACAGCAACACACTCACATCAGGCAAATAGTTACCAACTCATTACACTCCTCCTCTATTGCTGTTAAATTGCCGTCATTTGTGTCTTTTAGGCAAATAGACTTGAGTGCTAAGCAAGCAGACATGCCCTGGCTGAATTATAATTGCCTTGACCAAATCTCTTTCTCAGCAGTTAAGAAAATTATATCTGCACAGTCTATATACCTCTGGAGCAAATGTGCACGAGCCTAATATGAATAAACACACCAACTTGGTCACACGCTGAAAATCATCCATCCAATGTATACGCCAGGATTGGTGTACTTCCTTTTAAGCCCCACAGAAGCTCTGCCCAGACAAAACCTCTAAAAAAAAAAAAGAGGTATCATCTATACACCAATTAAACTGAGAATTGTCTAAAATTGTTCTTGTAGGCCCAGTTGCCACGGCAATTAAGCACAGAAACTTGAGGACAAAGGAAAAAAAGGAAGAAAATCTCAGGCTGGCTATTTGGAGGGGCACGCGAGAGGAAAAAAGAGCAGCATTGTTCTCTGTTTGAGCTCATACACACAAACACTAGCAGAGTGCTGACACCAATAAGCAGTCAATGATTTTCCTAATGGTTCTCCTCTATGGAAAGCCAATTCTCCTGAGGATGCTTAAAGCACTGAAAGCCATGTGTAAACTCTACTCCTGCTCAAACACACATATAAACACAAACACACGCAAGTCTAAAACCTGCCGTGGCAAATTCTCAACCTCCCTTTAACTTCTCTTTTACTCCTTTACAACAAAGTGCATGTGTATGGATTAACCTTTCCTCTCTCTTTCTTTTGATATGCAGGCATACCCAGTCTTTTACCTTTAGCAAACTCCCTGTAACTCCATTGCAGGAAACACTGAGGCCGTTATACATACAGTATAACTCATACACGTGAGCTCGGGTCTTGAGAGTGAAAAACATGCAACATTTGAGCTAATTGTTAATTCTATTGTGAAAAAATGACCAAGCTTCCCTGTTTACTGAAATAGAATCATGCTTTATGTAGTATGTATCCAAAATGTGTTTGATATTACGCTCGCACAATCACGCTTCCTAATTAACTTCTCTTCCTTTGCCCCCTGCTCACACATATACATGCTTTTTTTTTGTACAGTGTAATTTCTCTATACCTCTGAGGCCCTGTATCCAATGAAGTGGAACAGAAACTGGAAGTGTAGCTGGAGACAGATGAGAAGGGTGAGTAGTGGAGAGCACAAAGTGAGGGAAAGTAAAAGCGAGAGGAAATGGGAATAAAATAAGTGGAACGAGAGCAATCGACAAGAAAGAGAATCTAGTGAAAGAGCAGGTCAACTCAGGCGGTGGCAGTGTGGAAGCGTCTGCGGAGCGTTGCTGATGTGATGGCATGATGATGATGGTGTTGATGATTCACCGCTGGTAGGAAATCAGAGAGAAGAACGTATTATTATCACGCAGCTCAATTACACCGCAATTTCTCCCCGGCAGCGACAGCCTCTGCAGGGCTCCTCATTGAAGCTGATTTGGGAGGCCTGCGGCGTCTGGAGGACCAGAGAACGACTCAGCAGCGCGGTAAGACATCGCCACTTGAGAAGGGAGAAGAAGAGGAGGCAGGAGAGGACGACCGGGGAGTGAAAGAGTGGTATGAAGAGACCGAGCGAGTATTTAAGGAGAATGGTAAAAATATGGGAGCGTCTGCGTCGAAATCTCATGAGCTCTGCACTTAAAGTGTTCGGCAGAGTGGAAGCAGGCAGGAAGGACAGACAGGATCTAAATGCGCTGCTGATGGAGAAAACACCTGTTCAGTAATGGGTACCAGCTCTCCGGCTGTTCCCGGTGCTTTAATATGAATACTGAAGAGCAGCTATTCAGGTGGCGCTTTATAATTTTATTTACTCCCGAAGTGTGTGTATGTTATGCATGAGCCAAGGGAGAAAGCAGAATGATGAAAACCTTTGTGTCCATGCAGTAGGGGTGTGTACGTCTGTGAGAGGCAGACTGCATGTGTGAGTGTTTTTTGTGATTCAGGACAGAGACCATTTTAATGATTTCATGCATTCTGCTGTTGCGTGCCTTTAGCACAGAAGGGACACTGAAGAGTGTGTGGGAGTGCGTATGCACATGTAGGCATTTTATGTAGGTGTTTGCATCTACTGGTGCATCCCTGCTGTCTCTAGTGTACCTGACAATTTCCTGTACAGTGGCTACCCGACAGCAAGGGCAGCTTCAGCTGAACTGGTGCAATTGACTTCATGGTGAGGGATTACTTAATATGACCTTGGCAATAAACTCTCCCGCATAACATGTCATGATCACGATTATGATTTGTTCTTTCAAACATCACTTTACGATTTTATCACAGGAGATAACCGCTTTATGTTGGTGTAATCTGACCACATTAATTTTAATCTAACATATCCTTTAATGCTGCTCTTATAAATATGTATTTGTAAGAGATTAATTAAACCGCTTTGTGCAATCTGAATAATGTTCAGAATATTGTTGAATTAATACAATTAGGGCTTCAACCAAACATTTGACTATCCAGCAACTCCTTTATGGATTTTAATTTTAATTTTTAGTATTACTTGTTCTTGTTCTTAATTACTACAGACTTTCATATCTAGATTTAACTCCTTTTCAAATGCCTTTAACTGTTTTTTAATCCCTCGGCTTTGTAATGACTGTTCTCCAATTTGTGGCTAAATGTGACTCAGTTACCCCCATCACACCATATTTGACTATTTTTCAACTATTTTTATTCTTGACTGCTTGATACAGTCAACTTGATTTCCAAACACAGCAGGTTTTCAGGTTTCAGCTCTGTTGAATGTATGACTCTACCTGCAACCTGCCATGGGCCAAAGCATAACTAGCTGGTCAATGCAGTTAAACAGGAAATGGTATTTACCTTGGGAGCTGTTGGAGACCAAATGCAAGCTTAAACCGGGACATTCATGAGGAGAGAAAAAAACTAACACAAATAATAGTCCTAGTTTGGTTTTTGTTATGTTTATGATCTCGTGTTGTGTTTATAGTTCTCCTCCTTGTAGTTTCTTAGTGTTTAACCATTCTGGCCATTCCAGTTTTCTGTCTTCCTGCTTCAAAGTGTGCTGTTTGTTACTGCGTTTGGCATTTCCTGTTTTATTTTGTTAATCATAATACTTCCTGTCTTTGTCTCATTCATTTCTCGAATTCCCTAATTGTGTCCTAATTACTCTGGCTTGCTTAGCTTTGTGTTTCTTATCCTGTCGTTTGTGTCTTTGTTTGTCAAGCATTCAAGAGCAAAAAAAATGTTTTAAAGCAAGAGAGAAAAATAAAAAAGAGCGATTTGGGGTAGGAAGCACAGTGTTGTGGTGCACTATTGCCTCATAGCAAGAAGTCCTTGGTTTCCATCCATTTTGTGTGGAGTTTGCATGTTCTCCCAATGTATGCGCGGATTCTTTGTGGGTGCTTGTGCTTTCTCCCACAGTCCAAAGACATGCAGGGGGTTCGATTAATTGGTAATTCTAAATTGAATGAACATCTGAAGGGTTATCTGTCTCTATTTGTGTCTTATCTGTCTCCGTCTCTGCCACAAATGAGCGATCTGTCTGGAATGTACCCTACCTTTGGCCCTACAACAGTTGTTATAGGCTCCAGCTCCCCCACAAGTGGGAGAATACATGAATAGATACATATTATACTGATACTTATAGGTGAATTTAAATCATACATTTGCATTATTTTGCAAATAATGTGATGTTGTTCTTTAATATTCACCTGCTTGCATTTTTATTATTTAAAGCAAACCAGGTAGGTGACTGCCCCATTGCATGCATGGAGCTTGCATGCTAGAATTGTATCCATGGTTAATACAAAGAAATATCCTAATGGAACAACGTATCAGTCAGAGTGAAGAAGTAAACCAGTGGAGTCACACCAAGTCAGTTGTGTTGAAACATCAAGCTGAGATTATTCTTTCAAACGTCTTCCTCAGTCTAATCCCAAATCAGAGCTCTTATTATATATTTACGGTTGATAAAACCTGCTGATCACTGTCTTGGCACCAGATTTCCACTAAATCTAAGATTTTACCAACAGAGAGACAAATTACAGACTTGAACCCTGAAGGAGTGGAGACTATTTGGGCTCAGGTTAGTTTCCAGAAACGGTCTCCAACCACAGAAGTCTATGCCAGTGGGACTCAAGCTACACTAACAAGCCTTCAAACCAAACCAGGTTCCCCAGAGGATTACGCTGGGATTTGAGTCGACAATGGATTTGTAGAAGGGATGAGACGTTTATCTTTTCTTTTTTCCATCCAACATTTCTTCTTCCAGCTTTCTTCTGTCTTACATATCTGTCTTTCTTTCTCTGCATGTCTCTATCTCTCTTTTCTTTCCCCTCTGACTTTCCCTCTTAATCACGCAGACAAGTCTTCTGGGCTGTTGGCATTCAGCTCCAGTTGTGAGAAGAAGAAAAAAAAAAGAGGAGGAGGAAGAGGAATAAAAGCACTGCTGTCAGTTCTTCTTCTCCTGCTCTACGGGACTGGAAGGACAAAAGCTTTCCCTGACAGACCGGATAGCCCTATCTCTACCCAGCCATCATGTCTTTACCCTGTGTCTTCGCCACACCGCCATGTGTTCTTTTCTCTTTCTGTCATCCTCCCTCCCTCTGTCTTACTACAATAACACAGTACATGGAGATTAGTGTATGGCATGTTGAGGAGGAAATAGCAAGGCGCTGGCTCATTGTCAGTGTCATTAGTACGTGTGGGCATGATTACATGTTAATGTATTTGCATTTTGCATGTGGACCAGTGTGTTGCACGTTGCTGCAACGATTTAAGGGAAGTGGACAGTCTGTCATGTGCTTCCTCATTGACAAGACTGTCATCTTAAGTAAGATGTGACCATTAGGGTTAAAAGAGGAACAATCTCCATACTGTTTAATGAGCCACAGCAAAAGCTCATTCATGGTGGATGCTGCAGGGTATCCAACAGAGATGCTACATATGCAGTGCGCAATGTCATCAAGGCCAAAACATCAGCAAGAAAAGAGACGTGAGTGCCAGTACAGAAAATCTGACCTGCAGTTTCTCATCATGTAAAATCTCCCTACTTGACAGCCTACACCAGGAGGAAAGCAAATCACTTACTGTATGTTCCTTTAGAAAAAAGATAAAGATTACTGGAGTTTGTGTTTTAGCAGAAACCAGCTGCAGGGTTGCAGAAATGAGTTGTTAAATCAATCAAAAACTGAACTCAAACAGTTTGTGTGCACCGGTGGCAGAGATGATTTTTATATATAAAAAAAAAAATAGTGGGTGATAATTTCTCACAGCGTTTAGTCTTTTAATGGCCAATTTTCTTCGAACTAAATGTAAAATAGGCTTTTTAACATCAAATCAGAAAGATTAAGATAGCGCTTATGACCTCAGTATGTCATCGTCGAGTTTATTTTCTCAGACAGCATTGCTTCAGAGATGCTCACACCTGTTTTTATTAATCAGCAAATTGCCAATCAACCATGATCGTGTAAAAAAAATTGGCAGAATATTTCTCAGTTACATCTAAGACTCTCACGAGACTTTGTAATTTATTAAGCGTTAATAGCTAAAAATCAACAGGACTCCGCTTGAGTTTTGCTAATCTCTGACTACTGTGCATGGCAATATGTATTACTTTTTTTTGTTTAACTGAGCTTCAAACATCTAGCTTTGTCAGACTGATATTTCTTATAAGAAAACGAGTTCTATAAAAAGTTTCGGGGACTTTAAATTCAGTTTTCTCAAAACAAAATTTTTCTAAGCAGTGCTTTTGTTCATTGTTTTTTAAAAAATATGTAATCTGAGTTTTTCAGTGGGTGGCATTCATCTCTTTACTGTTTACACAAAAAATAAACAATCTTTTTAAAGGGATAACCCTGAAACTCAAAAACAGCAAGAAGCAACAAAACTGGCATAATAATCCCTCCATATGGCGAGGCTCTAGTCCAAACCAGTGTTTGTGTGTGTATGTGTGCATTTATATTCAGCCTTTAAACTGCGTGTGCTAAATATTAACATGGATACCCGACTTTAGATCAATCTAATTTCACCCCCCCCAAAGTTCGTCTCTCTGTCTCTCTGTCTCTCCCTCCCTCAAGGCTGTCTGCTAAGCCTCTTACCTGTGGGATTATTGGCAACGCTACGTATTTTATAGCTTTATTCATCTGGATGATGCGTTATTAATGTGTTGGGGAATGAAACCATCTGTAACGACAGGCAACGGATGATGGGAGGATGAAGGGCAGGGTGGGTGACGGAGGGGTGGGGTATGTCACACTGATGCAGAAGAGTTGGCTGGTCTGAAGTTGTGGTGTGTAGTGATTTCTGTGTGTGCAAATGTCGGGTTGACGCAGAGCTGTAATAAGTGATAATAGTGAGCTTTGTTTGAGTTGACGTGGCGGAAGCACCATGAACAGTAGTTATGAGCTTTGATTGTGCAGTTTTACAGATGAGGCAAACAAAGGCATCAAGCAGAGCACATCACACACAGAAACACATCCATATACAGAGTCTAATGTGTTGGCACATTACTCTGAGAGTGCACTGAGAGACACCAAAGCTGATTTTCTTTCAACTTTATCCCTTTCAAATTTATGGGAAAACCTGCATAAATGAGTGAACAAGCATAACCAACACAACGGCATCTACACAGGACACAAAGACTCACAAAGCACTTTAGGACTGGAGAAAGCTTTTGCAGTTCAAATAGCTTTTGGAGGAAGTTCACACTTTTTGTGTGTGCACTGCAGGAAAAAGGAACTATCAGCAAAAGAACAACCTGATGGAGTGTACAGTAATACATATGGATTTAAGTGCGCTTGACTTGATGCAACATCAACAACTCCCATATTTTTTTTAAAAAAATGTAAAAGTTAGCTGAGGTACTATAAAAACACTTGGGAAGCAGTTGTGTAAACCAGTGGTCCCCAACCTTTTTTGCGCCACGGACCGGTTTATGCCCGACAATATTTTCACGGACCAGCCTTTAAGGTGTCGCGGATAAATACAACAAAATAAAACTAGTACCGGTACCGAAAAAAGAAGATTTATTCATAACACACGTGAAAAGACCCAGGAAAACCGAGTTAACGATAAAAACGATAACAAAATAACGCTGAAAACCGATAAAAACCCTGAAAACCATACATTTCACACCTGAGCCTCGACTCTCGTGGCCCGGTACCAAACGACTCACGGACCGGTACCGGTCCGAGGCCCGGGGGTTGGGGACCGCTGGTGTAAATAACAGATAGCTGGGTAGCACATGTAGAAATGGACTGACAGTAAATCCAGTTTATATTTAGCTTTCATGCAGCTGAGAAAATACATGAGCTTGAAAAAATTTTTTAAAGTTTTTTTAAAAAAGACTTGATTTTAAGGTTCACAGAAATAATATATACAGAAATAATTAAAAAAAAATAAAAAGTGAATAAAATAAATAAATAAGAGGCAGGTTGTCCATAGTTTTGGACTTTCTAGGGCAAAAGCCAGGTCCCCTTTGTCACTGACTTCATGTCATTGC
Source organism: Neolamprologus brichardi (assembly GCF_056152115.1). NCBI lineage: Eukaryota > Metazoa > Chordata > Actinopteri > Cichliformes > Cichlidae > Neolamprologus > Neolamprologus brichardi. Next base: position 29,221,972 of record NC_142109.1, on the reverse strand, counting down.
TGTAGTTGTAGTTATTACTATGCCACCCATTAGCTAACTAACTAATAAGTTGCAGATGCAAATGCAATATGAAAAAAAAAAAAATCAATGACAGGTATATAGTTCTCAGGGGTTTACCGCAGTTGGTGTTAACCCTCACGGACTCCCCAAAATTCAGCCCGATTTTGGAGTGACACGTTTGACAGTTTTTCGGTAAACGGGAGAATAACATTTCGATTCTCATTCCTCTTGTCCGGCAAAACAGAGCCATTAAGGAAAAAGCTGCGAAGCTTGTCTGATAAGCATCTGCCTTGTCATTACAGACGTTAATCTCATCAGTTCGATTTTTCATTAATTGTTGATTGAATAAAATGTCAGCGTCGTCATCTTGCATGGAGATCGACCATCATCTCCAACCAACAGAACAAAAGAAACATCGTTCTTACTCTTATATTTGAGAAAATGAAAATAAATAAAAGAAATGCACTTGCATAAATTTGTTGATCTATTAAACAATTATCAGAATTATTGCTGCTGATTCCGGGTTTTTTTGTAAACTATAGTAGAAACCTACCAGACAGTGAGTTAATTTCATAATGCTGTTATCCCTTTGAACTGTTAAATAATTAATTAATGGAAGACGCTTGATGCTCATCTCCTAAGCAAGAGTCAAGATGACTGACAGGACTGTGTGAGTCATTCTTCTCTGTGTTCTGCTCCTGATAAGTATGTTTCTCATGCTGTGACACCTGTTGAATAGTTAAATGGCTGTTCCTCCTTTGCACAATGTCAGTGGAGAAGAGGAAGACAAGGGAGCGAATGCTGCAAACTGATTACACTGAAAAAGCTTCCGATACATGCATAATGTGTGCTAGGAAGGGAAATATCTGTGCTGTGGATTCTATGAAACTTTCAGTCTCCATGCTACAGAGCACATAATCAAAGTTTTAGGATGCCACACTGACACTGACATTTTTGCATTTTAGTAGGCTCAGCTTAGTGAAATAACATGACAGGGTTTTAAGAGTATTGCATTATGATAATGATAAAATGTTTTTTTCCATTGCTGGAAGAAGCACCGGTGTCACGTATACAAATTACACTTCAACATCAAAGTGTCTTGGGTTTTCGATGTGTCTCTTTCAAGTCTGAGGTGCACGCTTCCTCCCTTAGATCTGAATATGTTCCCACCTCTCTCTGTGACTAAAGGCACTTAAAAAAAAAAAGAAACTCCCTGTGTGTAAAAGCACAACCACAGTTGGATGCACTGACGGGCAAGGCTGTGCTTTACTTTTGCCTCATTACAGGTTTAACAAAATAACACTTTATTGATGTAATGATTGAGACGTTTGAATTTTTAAATCACACAGTGCATCTTCATGGACTGTAATTATGTACGTTCAAAGGTCTGGTTAAAACAGAATAGCTCGCACTCTACAACGATTTACTTTAGGGGAGTGCCAATTTAACTGCCAATTACCACTGTGAAAATGGCTTTGACAGGATACAAAACCCAGCACTGACAGTGACTGGTGCACGAAGTAGCGCCGGGGCAAGTGATACCGCCAGGAAGGCAACGTGAGAAAGCACTGAATTTAAAAATGGAAGAAGGTGAACAAGCAGCTTTTATCACAAAGTGAACAAAAGACTTTCAGGAAAGGACAAATGAATATTTCGGCCCTAAAATCATTATCAAAAACATCACGCCATAAAATAGCAGACTTTTGTATTACTTCACAGTGATTTACAGTGCATGTCACAGTCAAAAATCAAGTTTGCATGAATGACAATTAACATGTGAATGAATGTAAACACAGCACACAGCCTAATCTTTAACTACCTCTGCAGACTTGCCAGTTCTTTACTGCTTCCCTTGGGGGGGATTTAAGCCAACATTACTGTCAGTTAGGTGAGCGGCTGTATCTAAATCTATTATTTGTTTCGCTGTGGTGTAAATCTGAGCTGCTCTTTCATGTTACACTTTTTAAAAAGCTTTTTATCATTATTTTCCAGTGTTTTCTAGCAAAAGGGGGCACAAGAAGCACAAGCAGTGGACATTTCTTGGAAAATAAAATGAACATTTGCTCATAAATATAGACAACATTAGCACAAATGCAATAATTTATCCAGTCTGTTCTTTAAACTACAGCACTACATGTATATGTACATTCAAAAAGGGAAATTTGAAAACAAAAAAATGACGCACACTCTGTGTGTAGCTATAAATTTCTAAGTGCATGTGGGTGTTTGTGGTGAAGTGTTTCCCTGCACGCACACAACATTTTGGGTGTTTGTTGAGCGTGCTGGTGTGTACGTGTGTCAGTGTGAGTCAGCACTGTGATCACGGACACAGTGTTGGTTGTGGTGGTGGTAGTTGGAGGATAGATGGTAGCAACAATGGATTTTAACAAAGCTCCTAAATATGACAAATCTATGGTGTACATGTGAGGCGGTGTGCATGATGGCAAGATGAACACTGGTCCCAGCATGACTAGAGAAAAAATGTTTTCATTTTAAACTTGATGATGTTAATTCTGGCACCCTTTAAATCCATTTTAATGACAATAAAATATTTATATCCAAGCAAAGTGTGGCCAAGGATGTGAACACCTAGAGATAGAGCTCACAGAACAGCAATCGGAAGCTTCCTCCCAAAATTTTTTCCCTAATTTGAGAGCAAAACTTGTGTTTTGCTCCGACTCAGAACTAACAAGGCCTTGTCAATCACAAACAATTCGATTAACATATCTGCTGTTTTTTGCTTCTTTGAAGAAATTGGATATACACCAAAGCCAAATGCGTCTCTGTGAGAAAAACTGTATTGAACATCTTTATATTACAATAAAATTTATAATAATTTGAGGTTAAGAACATCATATATCATCACCACACTGTGGAAACATGTTGAAAAAACAGTAAAAAGACATCTCCAGATGGTTTGTAATGCCATATTTGCTATTGGAAAGCATCAGGAAAACTCAGCACAATGGAAAAAGTGTACATCAGTGGTAATGTTACGTGTATTACCAAGACTAATGGGAAAACTCTTTACAACATGTGTGAGGTAGACACCCGCTGGGCACATGGGGATCATGATAGTATATGACTAGTGCGGCAGATGGAAAGAAACCGCTGACGACCAGATGTGAAGCCAGACTCTTTTCAGAGCTTTCCTCAGTCTGCCACTGAAGGTACATTGGTTTAATTCTGGCACATTAACAGTTTTTCACATCTATCACCAGCACCGCCTTAATAAGCACCTATTAATAATAATCATGATACTAATTCTTGTAATAAACCGATGTCAGGCAAAACAAGACAGACTAATTAATACGTGCAGAACTTTTTGGTCATGAATCTTTAACAGGTAGCCACGGCGTGCGTGAAAAGACAAATTCAGAGCTGACATAATATCACTCGTGATTAAATCCAGTTATTTGCGAGGGAAAGCCGCGGCGTCTGTTGGACTAGAAAAGAAAATGTCTACACTCTCGAGCAGAATTTCCCTGAAGAGACACGACAGGAAACAACCACTAATGACAACTGTAGCTCCTGCCTGCTGGGAGGACACATCCAAAGCTATGCATAATGTTTCCATCCAACACAAGTTATCACATAGAAACTCTTCTATTGTCATACTGTAGCTCGTGGCTCATTCTATTCTGGATCAAAGTGCTGCTATCCCCTCTCTCTGATGTGGTGACTCATATAGCATCAGTTAGCAGGCGCTTATGCATCAGCCTTAGGCTGGACAACTCTGCCATACCAAGTCACATACACAAAAACACACACACAAACCAGCCACAAGGCAAAAAAAAATAAAAATGCAGCGATTAACCAGTGTATGTGGCCGAGAGCACCAGTTGAATTTATGAATCCGGGGAGGGGGGGGCACCAAAGTGGAGAGAGCAAGCAGAAATCCGACAGGCATGGAGCAAGTGCGCTCATAGGCTGTACTGACTGGATACAGGCTGACTGTATGTGCTTTAACAGTCATAAACATCTGGCAGATTGTTTTTAAAGCAGCGAGGAAAATAAAGGTCTTGACACCCAACTGTTACTCTTATGTCATACATGTACAACACATTAAAATAGATATAAAACCATAAAGCGTTAGAAGATAAACTCACTAAGAAGGAGCAGTGTCTACACAGGAGTAATGCAGGGATATTTCATTAGAGGATTCTCTGTCAAAAAATAAAATACTGACTCAAATATAACCTTGCTTTGGTGTGACTTTGCATTGCGGAGATGCCGGCAGGTGGAACTCAGTGTCCCACCACATGAAGCGAGTGAATCACTAGAAAATCTGCGGAGGAGACAGATGATACAGTGCACGGCTCTGAGAGACTGGCTGTCGCACAGTGTATCAAACTACACCAAAGCCTGTTATCTACTGGTTGCATGGTGGATGAGGAGTGGGCTACACACGAATGACTGGCAGCTTTATGAAGGGAAACTACTGCACACTTGCCAGGAACAACGGTGTCCAACTTTTTCAGGGCAACCTAACTGCTTGACAACAACCCCAGTCAGAAGCTCGGTTTTCGAGAATGTAATCTGATACATCAGGTTGTGAAAATTAATCAAACAATGTGTGGAAGGACTGTGTAAAAAAGGAAAAAAAAGAGGAACCGTTCGGTGTGTTAGCCTCTGGCAAAAAATGTCATTTTGTGGAACCTGCAAATAAATATTTTGATTTATAGAAGCCAGTTTTTTAAAAAGATTTTCAAAGAGTCAAATGTGAAATTAGATTTCTCTAAATGACTGTAAATGGGTATACTCCCACAGGCAATAACTTAACTTGATTTAGCATTATTGATTTATTTATATTGTTTTCAAGATGTTCATTATGCTGGTCTGGGAGTTTGTTTCGTCTCCACGTCTGTCTTGTGCTTTGTGATTCATGCTGCCACTACCAATAAAACTGTTCCTGTTTTCACAAACAGGCTCTCTGTACACTCCAACACTACTTTGCAAATTAGGTTATGTTTCTATTTGGCCTGCTGAGACAGTGCTGCTGAGCCATGCAGCAACTGTAGTTGACTTGAAATACCAAACAGAGCATGACAGGTATAGGCTACAACCTCAGCCACTGACTCTGCTATTAAAACAGCCTTATTTAGAGAAGGATTTACCCCTCTGTGCTATTATTCCACACTGGAGAGAGCAGCGTGTGTGCGGGCTGACTCCAGATTTCATACTCAGCTTTGGCATTTCAAACTGAAGTCTGGACACGAGTGCGTTCATTTAAACGGACGTTCAAACGGTGCAGTGTGGCTTCAGACCAAAGCGAGCATCCAGCCGAGGATGCCAGTCTCCCAGCACTGGTAGAGTAAAAAAAAAAAGGGCTCGCTTTGCATCTGACATCCTATCATTTCCTTGCGAGACAGCCTTTGCTCTACTGACAACAATTCAAACACTCATTTGGGCCCTGCCGTGTGCGTGGAGATGTTTGACCTGCCTGCCAACCCCATTCATTCCCGGCGAGACAGTCTTTTTTTCGCGGGGGATACGATATGAATACATCGGCAGCGCCTCTGTCTTACCGGCTGCTGTGTGTGGCGAGACCCCCCTCTCCCAGGCGGAGGGAGATGCTGCCGCTGCTTGTCCCCGTGCTGGAAATAGTGGCTGCCAGCGGCTTTGTTGCCCGCGACCCGGTCCCTCTTCTCCCGCACGTTTGACCCTCCGTTTTCTCTTTCTTCCCCGGAGTCGAGGGTGCTGAAGTTCCACACAATCAGCGTCTGCACCAGCAGCACCGTGAGGGCAGCTATGAGCGCGGACCGCGACCGTCGGGCCAGCCTGCGAGCACACAAGCCGCCGACCATCTTCGCACCGGGCTGCACGGAGCTGGAGGACCGTCTGTGGCTCTGCGCAGCGCGACGGGAGGAAAGAGTGGAAGTAGAGGGAGGACGAGGAGGAGGAGGAGGAGGTGGCGGTCGTGGTGGAGAAGGAGGGAGGGAGTCTCGGTTTTACGGCGGCTGAGGCGAGGAGAAGCGTCGAGAAGGAGACACAGGGCCACCGTGTGGTGAAACTCGGTGAGCTTTCCGGCAGCAGAGGATGCTCCCGGCATCTGTACGGCTGTCTCTGCTGTTCACTCTCCGTGAGAGGAACTGAAGTCTCATTTTTCATCTCTTAAAGGAATTCAGGTAATGACCAAATAGCTACCTGCAAATGTTTGAAATGGCCGATGTCATTATCATTAGAAGGCAGAAAACAGCCGTATTAGTAAGCCTTAAAGGGGTTCTTGTCAGACACTGGCAGCTTTTATCTAATGCACCCCAGTGGAATTTTTTAGGGCCTTTCTGGGTTTTAGAAAGATTATCTCCTTTGCACTACATTTGCTGCAGCCCAGCTGGGACCCAATAGGAAAATTACATTTGTCCTCCCCCATGTGCTACAGCTGAATAATGAAGCTGGTGATTTGCCCCCAGTCCAAAATGAAAGATAATTTTCATTATGGGGGCTGGTCATCTGGTCAACTGTCCTTTTAACCAATAGACCCACCTGCTGTTCACACTAATCTTTCACCCAGTAAGATCTGGAAGAGTGCTGGAGATGGTGGCTGCCCCCAGAAGAAAATGTACAGTTTGGACTTTATGACGATATTAGAAATTCATAAAGTCTAGCACAGATTTTTTTTTATATTGTTACTGTGTGGAAGAGAAGTGCTCATTGACTGGTTACTGTAGCACACCTTCTGCCATGGATTTAATGAGTCTCTCGCTCTCTCTAATGTTCTTCCTTCATACCAGCAACATAATTAAGATTTCAGAATAGACTGAGAGCAGGATTCACCATCTTACTAAGGCTTTTCTAACCTTTTGATAGCTTCAGGATGAAACTATTTTCCCATCCTTCAATTCATTGGTAGTTTCTTTTATTTTGACTTGTACAGTATTTCTGAGGAAGCCTCTCTTTGGCCTCTCTCTCTGTCTTGCACTTTCTTTCTCTCTTCTAAAACGCTCCATGGTTCCCGGGTTTTTTTTTATAAATGACAGAAAGAAAGTAATAATATCTCCTCCAACAGGCCTTTTTATACACAGCAGGCATTTTGACTTGCCATTGTAGAAAAAGCGTAGGTGTTGCTAAAAACATTAAAAATGGCTCAGATCTATTCAAGTGTTCCAGTCAGTCACAACAGTGACCCAGCATGAAGAATACCAGGAGCCTGGAACTGAGGAAGCTGAATAGAATTCAGTCATCAATAATTTTATTCTTTTACAGCTGTGCTTTCCCTGCTGTGACATGCCAAAATGACTTATGTGAAAAATGCCCGTGTTTGGAGAGTGGAGCTGTCCTAACAATCAGCAGGTGGCGAATATTCATGCAAATGGCACCAGTTTGTTATTATTATTATCTTAAATTTACATGCAGCTTATTGCTTTTAACATCTCACTCATGAGAAAAAAACAGAAACCACTAGAGACAAACAGCAAAATTAGCAAACATTTTAAACTTTTTTTTGTTTTTTTTGTTATCGGATCAGATTTGACTGATTTTTTTTTTTTTTTTACATATTGTTTTTTTTTTAAAAAATGTCCACATAACCATTAAATTATAAGTCAATTTTTAGACAATGCTGCTACATAACTACACAAAAAGTTTCTGTTATTGTTCCAGAATGGCTTCAAAATTAGGAGAATTTAAATACATTTCAAAACAACTAGAAGTGACATTGAAATGCTCAAATGATTAGCATTTTCCCAAAGAAGGACATATCTTTAATGGCTTTATAGTTTAGCTTTTCCCCCTCTGGCTCTCTTCCACAGCATGTCTTTTATCCTGTCTTCCTTCTCTCTCCCCAATCAGCTGCGGCAGATGGCCCCGCCCCTCCCTGAGGTTTCTTCCTGTTAAAAGGAAGTTTTTCCTTCCCACTGTCGCCAAAGTGCTTGCTCATAGGGAGTCATATGATTGTTGGGTTTTTCTCTGTATGTATCATTGTAGGCTCTACCTTACAATATAAAGCGCCTTGAGGCTACCGTTGTTGTGATTTGGCGCTGGTTAAATAAAACTGAATTGAATTGAATTAACATGTGATACAGCTAGTTAGGTAAGGTATTATGATGGGTTAATATGAAGAAAGGAAATCTTGCCATTTGAGTTCCAGTGACAACGCCACAGTGTCACTAATTCCCTAGCAACTGTGTTTGGGTTTATTTCACTCCAGTGACACACATATTCAATAATTTCATAGCCTAATTTCAAAAAGTTCTCCTCAGACTGGTGACTCATCTTGGATAGGTCACTTAATCACTCACATAAAACCATTTCTTAAGGCGTACGTACACCTTAGAAATGAATCCATGAATCCAAAGCTCTGTAATGGTGACGAGTAACCAGAAGCCTGCATCAAACTCTGCACCTACTGTTACTAATTACCATTTACATTCAGACTAAGAAAAAAGAAAGAGAATCTGGCACTGATGATGTCATTCACACTTAAAAGGAGATTCGCTCGCTGAGAGTTTGTGTAGGAAGCTTCACAAATAACTCTCATGTCCCACTCTGAGGAGCGAATATTTTTATACCAATCAAACTTTCAGTTGAACTCTTCGGAGTGATTCAGAGATGGGTGTTAAATACGCTTCCTGAGCTCTACTGGCTCTTCTATCTCTGAGTAACAGAGATAGAAAGCTTCTCCTGTAGATACACAGCCCGATACTTCACCTACACCTACACCTGCAGTTTGGTTATGCTCCGTTTCTACAGTAGGATTACATTCACGCTACCACGGTTAAGACCTGGTCCTGTTATAGAATAAATGCAATATATCACTAAAAGCAGTCACAAACCTTCACCTATGAGTCAATAAAATCAAAAAATAACAAAAGTAGGGCTGAGTACTGTGTAACAGGGTGCAAAAACTTAAAGCCGAATCCAAACTAATCTTGAAATCAAGTTCATTGAGTGTTGAATTTCAGCAGTGGCCTACCCACTGGGCTCAGTGGGCTCAGTAGGAAGTGCTACCACACTCAGTAAATGTGCTCAGTCAATCAGCCAATCACAGGGAGATGAAAGTATCGGGGCTTCGTTACACCATCCAACATGGATTACAGCACACCTATGGGCAGCCACTCACTATAACACATCCAAACTGTTTTAGATTTTACATTTTCTGTTGGTTCTTTTGGGTCAAACCCAGGAAATGCAAATTCTGATACGTCCTAGTTTAATTGACACACAGCCATTGAATTTCCTTTGTGTACATGAACAGACCTTTCATTAAAAATGATCATTCTCCTTTAGAAGTTATTAGACATATGGTCTATATATATAATATATATGCATATTTCTTTGTTTTGCATATTTATTTTATATTAGAACATTTATGTGCACTTCCTGCCTGCATTACAATAAATTCCTTGCTGTGCCCTAAATCATTTAGGGGATGAGAATAGTTTTAACATGTTATATATGTAAAGATATTATGTAACATTTTTAAATTATATGCAGAATGTACTCTCAGATTATTTCATTAAATCCACTGAAGACTGTAATTTACTTGGGTGACTGTATACTGGCCCCAGCATTGCAAACTGACCATGAGATGAAGCTGCAGTCCATCCACCAGTGGTGACTCAGAATACAAGGCTCTCTCTGTTGGTTAGTTTACTATAGAGAGAAGAAGAGGACAATCCGTTCAATTTTCCACTAGATGTTTAGCCTTGAGTTTCCCTGTGGCTGTGATATACATCTCTTTAAGAGAAGAGTTCTGAAAAATTCACATTTCCCAGTCAGATGTTTTATGATAAAGGTGCCTGGCTATCTCACATAATTATGATTATGATTAGCCTTCATATTCCTACCTGTTCTTGCCTTAACTGACTAATTTTGAGCATTAAGGGAGAGTGAAAACTAGAGAACACTGTTAAGCCTAAAAATTATATCTAACATTAGCAAACATTTACACAGACTTATTTCTATGCTTTTTTTCCAACTCTAATAAAAAGAAAATCTAGCATATTTGGAGGCTACTTTCAGGTACTTGCCACAAGGGCTGACCACAGAAGGTAGCTCTGCATGTTTGAATTGGCAGACTTTTTCTACTAGATCCTCTTCCAAAATATTTCTAAGGGCAGATTTTTGTCTCTGGCTGGAATTGAACCAACAACTTTAAATGCCCTAACAACTACACCATGGGAAGCATCCCTCTAATTTCAGCTTATTTTAGCCATGGTGCAGTCAAATACTTGACAGTGTTTATTAGCAAGTCACTAACTTTGTCTTGTTTTTTGCTCTAAAAGCAACACCTTTTACATAGCATACAGCTGTTTGATCCACTCACACACTGATTATTAAACTTAAATTTGATTAGACACATCGCAAGAATGAGTGATGAGGAAAGTAAAACCCTCACAGAGTTGTGGCTTACAACTGCGACATCGTGATCAACAATTACTATTGATCCAACATACCGAGCCTGTTGATGTTAAAGCTCAAGCAACCATACCATTAGTTTGTCTAATCACTCAAAATGAACAGCTCTATTTGATGTAACGGTTCCAGTTTCATCTGTCTTACATTCAAGCATAAACTGAAGCTTTTAATGCAAGCTGCTGGGCTATGCGGGGAGTATTTTTCAAGACATAACACACCAGGGACAGTTACATCAGACCCTGAGAATTGGTAAATGAGAAAATAGCCTGCTGCCTACTTGAAGCATTTATCATGTTTACTCTGTGGTGTTGAATAAGTGATTGAGCTTTAGGCGACTAAAGAAAAATGAGGATGACTATTAAAAACATTTCAAAAGGCAAATTTAAAATGGTTTACTGTCCGGAGAGTTAAAAAAAATTGTGTCAAAACATTATGACTACCAAAACCTACTGTGCTATATATCAGAACAGTCCAGGCCCACTTAGGCATGGGCTGTTTGAGACCTCTAAATGTGTCCTGTATTATTAAGGATCTACTTTAACAGCAGTTCCATTATGTCCTGTAAGGAGCATGAGCTACCGTGGACTCCAGCATCCCCCAACACCCCATCACTTGTTTGTGTCTATCTACTTGAACCACTGTTAGTAGGCTCTTATGCCTGCTGCCTGGGAGCACCCCACAAGCCTTGCAGTTTGGCTCCAACCCAATCTTGTGGCTCATGTCAAACTTACTTAGACCTTTACACCTTCCCATTTGTCCACATCCAAGAAGTTGCACATGAGATCCACTTCCTTGGTTGCACGAGGGCTCTCGAGGTAGAGTGGGTTGCCAAATTATTTGAAGGTCAGTGGTTTGATCCCCACCTCCTCTTTTCGATGTTTTAAGGTATCCTTGGGCAAGATGGGCAAGATACTGAACTCCAGATTGCCCCCCTATGCTGTTATTGGTGTGTATGCATGTAAAATAGCTTTGAGTGGTCAGGAAGCCTTGAAAAGAGCCATTTAAATGCTCTTTTCAAGGCTTTAGTGTTGATTTTCAATACTATGTTGAATGCATATTGAAAGAGAAACTTTTCCCAGCTGGAACAAGATTTTCCAGCATTTCCATGGCTGTGTCCTACAACACTCAATGTGCCCAATATTGAGGCAATCCACTAATTGTCAGACTATCCTCCGCAATAAAGAAAAATGACACAAAACTGTATCCAATTATATTCCTCATCCATTATAATCAATTTATTTGATGACCTGGGATTGAAATTACGTTAGTTATTCACGTCAGTTAAACATGTCGTTAAACAATAATGTACTTCTATAGTGCTTAGATTTTTTCTTTGACCCTGGCTAAATCCCTGCTGGTTGTGCACTAAGGATCAGAAAGCTTTTGGATATTTGAGACATCACTAGCGACTTTATTTCATAATCGAGTCTTTCGTGAGAGCTATTCATTCTTCTTTGTTTTGGAGTAACACAACACCGAGGTGAATAAATAAGAAGACGCATGGGACACAGACAGTGGCTATAGCTTTCTGGCAAATTGGTAGCTAAATATGAAAGTCAAAACAACATAATTGAAGTAGAAAGGACAAAATATTCTTGATAAAAATTCTGACACTAGTCATTGTGTGAATATATCCTGCACAGAATTGGAAAGTAAAGTATATGCTGTAGTGGGTATGAAATTATCTTTTTGAGGTTCACACTGCAGTTTTTCATCTTCAGGAATGCCTTGACTGACAAAGACACAAAGCACACGCAGTCCCAAACCACAGCTTGATACAAGACAAAGAATGTGAGCTGTTAACGCTGTGACAAGGCAATAAGACATTCTTACCATCCTCAGGCTTCCATCTTTATTTTCAGCTTAACTCCAAGTTTGTCTTGTACAAGACTTTTTGCTTAGGAAAGACTTAACAAGAAGCGGGCCATTTCAAGGAAAACGAATGTGAGGAAAACGAATTTGTTTTGCTTCTATCATCCAGTTAGATGGGAAGAAAAGTAATGTCAATGGAGCTTGAGTGAAGTCCTTGTCAAAAAGTAAAGTTCGGTAGGTTTCTGCATTTTGAAACAGCTAATCTGCGTTCTGATCGTACAGATGTCTTGAAGTATTTTAGCATTTGAATTGCCATGCAAGTGATTAACTTGGTGACATTTCTGCAGGCAAACAATGCGAACATTTCAGAGATAAGGGTCCAGACCGCAGACTGTTGCACTGAATTTCAAAATCTCTTCATATGCACGCAGACACTCCAAAAATATTTGAGCATCTTATAAATGTTAATTCTTACTTTGTTGAGGAGTGAGGGACAGGAGGAGGGAAGACAGGCTGCAAACTGCAGAGAAGTAAAGGTGTTAATTACGACAGAGATGAGAACGAGGAAGGAGGGAGGAAAGGCAGTGAGGGAGGAGATGCACATACTGCAACAAATGAGAGCAAAATGAAAGAAGAGCCAGATGAAGAATAGTTAAAGGACGAAAATAGATGTAATTGGAAAGTAGGGGTGAAGTTAGAAAATGGAAGGGAGAATAGAAAACATAATCAAAGCATGGCAAGTGTGCCTATAGGTCTACTAAATTAGTAAAGAGTGAAAGAGAGAGATAGATGTTATAATCACTGGAAGACAGCGAGCAGGAAAAACAAAGCCATTTATGAACTCAATATGAAGAGATTAAAGCCAGAGAAAAGAAAAAAATAATATGAGATGGAGAGCGGCACTGCTCCTCTGGCAGCAGAGCCATGTCTTCCCGTCTCATTAGCTGTAGCTCTGTTGCTTAGGGGACCAAGTGGGCTGACTATCGCCACAACGATGGTTACCACTCCCGGCGGCAACAAATGCTGATTTTAATTAGAGCCGACCTCTTTGTCACTCTACCAGACAGACACACACACATCGACTGACCAGAAGAACTTGCTGGGATATTGAAGCAAGCATGCAGTTGTCCTCTCAAACAGCCCGCCTGTGTCTTCTGAGGAACAAATAACAGCGAGGCAGAGAGGAGGACAGATGAGCAGACAGCTGGTGGAGTGAGTCTGGGACAGGAGGGAGAGGAACTTGGATGGGCCCCGCACAACAGGACTGGTGAAGCCTTAGGCGTCCTGCTGTAGGACACTTTATTGCACTCAGTGTTTTATGTAATCAGCCAGCGTGCTGACTGGAGTGCGAGTCGAACACAGCGAAACACAGTAGCAGACAGGTGTCCTTGACAGAGCTGCCCCAGGGGACCAGAGGGAGTCTTTTTTCTCTCACCGTGATATGACAAGAGACTAAAGCAGCAGACATTGTTCATACATAGCCGAGGCCACGGCATGCACAGGAGAGAAGAAGCTGCTAGACGCTCCGTGTAATGTTTAAGATGCTTAAAAGAATAAGATGTGTCATTGCAAGTAATCACTGCTGTGTCAAAGCCTGAAAGTGGCACCATCAAAAAGTTGAGGGCACCTTGCTTCTAATCCAGTTTTATATTTGCAAAAAAAAATTTCACAATCAATAAGGGTTTATTTTAATTTACTTTACTTGTTTAACATGTAATAAAATGCTATATGGTACATGGCCATATGGTCTATGGTACACATTTCAGGTGATGTCAGTCTTGAGCTCAGTATTAAGTGATACGCTTTTTGTTCATTTTGGTTTTAGCTATCCCACCGACTAAATGTCCCTCTACAAACAAAAAGCTTAGCATTATGCTTATTATTTGATTCAATAAAGCTATTGTAATATTATCAAAAAAGAAAGGGAAGGAAGGGAGTATCTGCGTAATAGAATCCAAGACGCTCCCTATCAGAGATATGAACAATGTTAGCTGCTCTTTTCTGCTCTTTATTTGATTAACTGATTCCTCTTGACCCAACTCACATGCCAAATATTACAGTGGACACTGTCCTGAAAGCTCTTAAAAAACACAGATTTTGTTTTAAATGTTATTAAGACAAAGAGGCTATAAGGTCTGGTGAAAACCATCTCCAAAGCTAACCCAGGCATGCCTTGATGCAGACAATTAGTCCAGACGTGGCTCTTGCATTGCCAATGCAAGGGCAATAGGGGTTACAGAGAGGCACTACACCATAAAATCCTTTTGGTGAATAGACACAGCTTAGAAACACAAATGCTAAATTGCAAATATTAGCTCTGTGTTGTCTATATATGCATTCAAACATTAAAACCAACCAGAGGTTAAAAAACAGTTGCATTTCTTTTTCTAAAAAAGACTAACAGCTCCACTTTGCAAATTCATGAACAATGCTGCATGCAGTCTTGTTGTTTTTTTTCTTCTCTAGATCTCTGTGTACGCTTTAATTACTGTACATTCCAAGTTTAAATATAGCACCACATTCACTGTAAATTACATGTGTGTTGCAACGCTGGGTGAGCTTAGCAAAAGGTCACTGAGAGGATTTACAGAATCGGACACAGGACGAGGTTAAAGAGTCCTTTGTCCTTCTACAGGAAACCTCCTAACTGTGAAATGACCTCTTATCTAAATGCTAAGGAAAGCTGCTTCTTTGTGGAAAAGGCAAATACTAATATGTTAAGCCTACCCCAAACAAGATGAGGACTTTTTTTCATATCGTCATATAAGTTAGGACTTAAATTATTAATATCTGTGAAAAGGATGGTGCAATCCTTCTCAAAAAGACAGTTAACTTGTGCCTTTTAAAAAAGTTGGATTGGATTTTTAGTTAGTGTTTTTTAGATTTTTAGATGGTCTGTTTTAAGAAAATGGCATACCTACTTAGCCAAAAGGCCGATTTACCTTTAAAACTGTCACATTTCATATTGCTTTGCACTTGACAAAAGGCCACTCTAGTGACCATTCCAGACTGTGGTTGTATAAGTAACCATCTAAAACATTTCAGACTTCACCAGAGTTAAGACCAGTTTAGCTCTGGACTTGTGCAGTCTGTGTCGCTAACAGTTATTTCATCTGTCATTGCTGATTTATTTCTGGCTGCAACATTGCCATTAGTATCTTCCTGTGCGCCCATTTTATAAGTCCAATCAGAGTCTCTAACACTGTGCCTGCCTGATCAACACAAGACTAGTTCTTACCACTGCTGTCTGTCTTTTATCTTGTCGTCCTTCTCTAACCCCAACACGGCCGCCCCTCCCTGAGCCTGGTTCTGTCGGAGGTTAAAAGGGAGTTTTTCCTTCCCACTGTCGCCAAAGTGCTTGCTCATAGGGGGTCATATGATTTTGGGGTTTTGTTATTGTGTCATTGTAGTTTCTATCTTACAATATAGAGCGCCTTGAGGCGACTGTTGTTGTAATTTGGTGTTTTATAAATAAAATTGTATTGAATTGAATTATCCTAAAGCATATATAACAACAATAAAAGCAAATATAGTTGAAGGCAGAATCAAAATATTGCCTTTGTAGAAACCTACTTTGTGTGAAGTGCTTGTGGTAAATAAGTACAGATTGCTGTTGAGATTGGCTTATTTGGACCATAATTTCAAGTTGTTGTATTTCTTACAGTGAAGAGCTGTAGGTTTCCTTTGGCGTGTGTGCTCATGTGTACGAACATGAGTGTATTTCCTGAGGAAATGGATGTATTCCAGGGTACTAAGCTTCTCTCACATCAGACAGCTTACCCTGGAGGAACACAGCACTTCTTATCAGGTACAAAGCTGAAATCACCTCCAGGGAAAAAGACCATCCAGTACAATGTGATTCCACAGCTTCAAAAGGGCAAATGGATAAGAAAAAGTGAAGTCGGGCACAAGAAAATTTCTACAAGACAGTGCATTAACGCCACATAGCTTCTAAAGTGGGAGACCATCAAAAGACGTGGAAACATATTTGCACATCACAGTGGTGATTTCATGTGTTGCTGGAATTGGGCTAATTTTCGTGTTTGTTATATCAAGATTTTTGTGCGCCTTTGGAGACGTGAAGTAAATACCATAGCAACCATTCCGGTTTCTGATGTTCTCTTCAAAGAAAAACTGTCAAATCAAAAGTTCAGCCCATCAATTTTGCAGTTCCATAAAAGCTTTTTGTTGCTAAGCAACAAAGGTAGATACTGTGTATGCTAGCCAACATTAAGACATTTTTTGATCCGAGAGAAATGTTGACTTGCTTGGGTAACAGGTTTATATTTGGCATGCTATATATATAGTTAAAGAAAAGACCCACCTACTTTGGTTGTTTTGCTATTAAGAATAGACTCTGTATCTCTTTAAGTTCACTGTAACTATACAAACTTGTATTAAAATGCAAAATCTTATGGTATTCCTGTTTCTTTATATAACAGGAATTTATATATCTTTAGTTAGTAAGACCACATTAGTTGATGACAAATGACAAACACAACACACCATTTTTAAGGATCCATAAAACGAATTCATTGCTGCCACTGCTTTGGGAGCACTGGAAAAGGTTAGCACAGCTTGTCCTTTCTTCGTGTTTCTATATATCAGTGTGGAGTTGGGGTGCATTTTTATCCTTCCCACTTTTTTGTTTTACTTTTTCACAGTGTTTCCAATGACATTGAAAAAAAAGTGAATTAGCACAGATCATGTCTAGTTCCTGCAGAAATAAAAACTACATTTAAAAGGATTTTCAATAAGTTAATACAGACCTTATTAAATGACGCAACCGACTACTTAGTTATTATATAAACATTATAGGACTTGAATGTGGAACAGACAGTGAACTGTGAGAAATATGGATAGTGTCGTCTACAGCCTGCAAGAATGCATAAATTTCAGCCAATTATTGGACCTCAAGGTAATTATGACTACCTTTCTGAAGGCTGAAAGGGCGTATATGTTATCAAGCAGTACAAGGCACATGTTTGTGTTTTTTAATGATAACTGCTTGAAAGTATTTTTTCTAGATTAAAGTCTGGAATATCATGAGACCTTCTGTGTTTGTCTAAATGCAAACAGACATTAGATAAATAATAAATTCTACTGTTAGATGTAAAGTTTAAATGATCTTTCAAGTTAGATTTAAAAAAACTTTGGTCTGACAGGGGTGATCTTTTTCTTCTAAAGCCCCTCTGCAGATTAACTAGTGATTCCAGTTTGTGTCTATGTAAGTGAAAAAACATAATTTAAAAAAGTTTTAATATTTTATTATTTCATATTTTATAATATGCCCATTTTGTAAATAATAACCTACAAAATTCACAAATGAGCTATGTAAGGAAAAATACTGCAAGAGTATATTGGCCCCAAGGTATTGGATCATTGATAAGCTTTTGTACCCCTAAAACGTACAATGCTGTACTGAGTGTTGGGGAGTAACAGAATACAGGTTACGTATTTAAAATACAATATATGAGTAACTGTATTTCATTACAGTTACCCTTTAAATAGGTGATAATAAGAATAGAGTTACTTTATTGAAATAAATGGATTACACGTTGGTCTTTTCCTGTTTTATCTTATCTTATTTTAACATCTTATGTTCACTTATGTTAACATAAGTCTTTCTTCCTCTACAGTAAATATATTGTCTATTCAGGGAGATTTTGGCTTAACCCCCTAGGACCCAAACTCTTTCATGGCATGCATTTTTAATTTCTATTTGGGGTAATTGGGACCTGATGAATGTAAAAACAAAGATTTTTTTTTTTTTTTTTTACCTAATTTTTGTTCCTGAGAAAAACAATATCCACATTTGAGGACATTCGCTTTAAACTTCGATAGAACAGTAGCATTATAATGTCCTTGTAAGTGGATATCAGGCCCTTGTAGAGCAAATTTAGTATTTCGGTCTAGACAACCCAAAATCTGATGTCTGCATATGTGGACACCAGGTCCTAGGAGGTTAATAGCCAACTGGTAGAGAAAGGCAAACAAGAATTTGCAGGATGTGAATGCTACATCCATGTAGTTGTAAAAAGCATGACAATATATTAAGTAATCCAAAGTATTCAGAATACGTTACTCACATTGAGTAATTTAACAGAATACGTTACAAAATACATTTTGGGGCATGTATTCTGTCATCTGTAGTGGAATACATTTTAAAAGTAACCTTCCCAACACTGACTGTACTTCTGATAAACATAACACATCCTCTCGAGTTCTTCTCTCAGCTCTTAGCCTTTCTCCAGCTTCTCATGTTCCTTCTTCCCGATGTTGCTATCACTCAGTATGGCTGCATCTATCACTACGGCCCTCTTCCTCTGCTTGTCAACCACTACTATGTCCGGTTGGTTAGCCATCACCAATTTGTGCATCTGTATTCGGAAGTCCCACAGGATCTTAGCTTGGCCATTCTCAACCATCCTAGGGAGCGTATATCATTTCCACCTCGGTACTAATTACACATTGTACGTATTACTAAGTATTGTGTTTTCAGGGCAGTTAAAGCATTTTACAGTTTTCTCGGTCATGATAATTGATTTGTTCTCACTCATAGGTGTAAACCATTTAGAGATAAAGAAGAAAAATTCTGTTTTTGTTTCTTGCCTGTTAGAACAGCAGATAGAGAATAAAGCAGCTCATGGTGGTAACGTGGTTTGGGTGAAATCGCATTGCAGTCTCCCACCATGTTAACAATAAATAATTGTTTCCTGTTATATTTAGTCCTTACTACTTTGTGCATTAAAGAGAAGAAAAAGAAAAAAAAAACTTAGAAAAGTACTGCTGATTTTGTCCTAGGTCATTCTCTTAGGATCTTAAAGCAAGTTAGGGGTGCTTTGTGCCTTCCAGACCTATCCATTTTTGCTCCCATAACTGAAAACCTCTCTTTTTCACCTGGCTTGATGGACCCTGTGTTTAAGCTTCAGTCAGCATTAGGTAAGGACCTCTACATCGACAATTGTTTTGCTTCATTTGCTCAGCTGCAATCAAAATTTATGCTCCCCTCTGCTCATTTATTTCGATACTTACAAATTAGGAATTTTGTTAAACACTCTTTTGCCCATCTGAATAAGCCCCCTGCTCATAGTGACTTTTATGATTATTTGATTAAAAATCCCACTTCCAAATACCTAATCAGCCAATTTACTACACTTTTTACACTTATACCACCTACTAACCACATCAAGGATGCTTGGGTTGAGGACTTGGAAGTAGACGTATCAGATGCTTTGTGGGCCAATGGGTTGAGGAAGATTAAAGAATGCTCTGTTAATGCCAGACTACAACTTATACAGTTCAAGGTCCTTCATCGTTTGCATTTTTCTAAAACAAAGCTATGCAGCATTTTTCCGTCTATTTCGTCTTTGTGTGACAGATGCAAAGCAATGGATGGAACCCTTGGTCACCTTTTCTGGTCTTGCCCCACACTCAGGAGTTTCTGGGCAGATATTTAATATATATAACCGGATTTATGACTTAAAATTAGAGCCGGATGGTGTACTTGCAGTGCTAGGCTGCTCCCTAACCTCATTGGCACTCAGACGTCCTCTTCAGAAAGCCTTAATGTTTGGCATGATTGTAGCTAGAAGACTTATTCTTAGAGCCTGGAAATCACCATCTCCTCCATTGTTCAGGGTTTGGCTACGTGAGATGATTGCTTGTTTGTATATTGAAGAGGTTCGTTATCGTTTGGCTGACACCCATTTTAAGTTTGTCGAAATCTGGGACCCTTTTCTCAATCATATTAATGGGAATTCAACATAGTTTATGTTGAATTAACCCATTTGACTGCACTTTGTGTTTGTGTGAAACTGCACTTCTGTCGGACCCTGATTCCTTCCTGGACTAGTTTCCCACATCTTTTGGTCTTGGTGAACTCTCTGTTGCCCTGTCTAAACTCACACAGAAGATCATCTTCTTTGGACAATGGTGTTTCTTTTGAACTTTTGATTTGTACTGGCTAACTGGTGTATTTTATTTTATTTTATTTATTTATTTATTTATTTATTTCCTTTTCTTTCCTGTTTGGGTTTTTTTTTGTTGTGTATTGGTTTCTGGTTTTTCTTTTTTTCTCTGTGCTTAAATGTTATTGTTTTTGAATCTTATGTCCTTTGTCTGGTGTGACGTTATGTAACTTTGAACTTATAATCTTATAAATAAACATTTTAAAAAAGAAAAGTACTGCTGTACTAGCAGCACAGTCTATCTGTGATTAATAAAAATACATTTTTACTTCATGAACTGAAAAATTGCGCGACATATATTCTATTTGTAAAACACTTAATTCACTGGTTAGGTGACTTGTCATTAAAAATTGACAGTGAATGACATTTACAGAGCATGAAAATTTATCTGACTCTTCAAACTTTGTGGTAACGCTCAACAACCATGAACTCCTCTCGCTGCTGATCTGAAAATGAAGCTAATTGATGCCTACAGAGCACGAACGGCTATAAAAAGATATGAAAACACTTCTAGCTTGTAATTTCCACTGTCCAAAATGTCATTAAGAAATGGCAGTTAAGGGGAACTGCGGCAGTAGAGACCTGAAAGAGCAAGAAAACTTTCCAATAAAACTGCAGGGCAGAAATGGAAAGCCTCATATGACTGCAAAGGCGGTTCAAGAAGGCTTAGCTGTCACAAGAGTAATGGTGCGCAGTTCCACTCTGCAGTATTATTGCACAATCAGGCTCTACATGACAAAGACCCCCAGAAGGAAGGGAAGAGTCCAATTTTGACAAGAAATGAAAAGAGGCTAAGGCTTTTAGCCACTGGAAAGCAAACTTTTGTTTAAATGTTTTCATTTTTTAAACAGCTCAAAGGATGTTGTGGTGGTTAAGAGTCAGAGGATGAGCAGAGTCACTCGGAATTATTTACTAGACCACGAGCAATCATACATTTCTATTAATATTAATAGCTACTGAAAAAATTGAAATTACTCTCACAAGATTAATGCCAGAAAATATTGGTAGAGTTGGATCTGGCTGTAGTCCATTGTTTTCATTCTCACAAGTAGCACATGACAGTAGATAATTTGTGTCAGCTGTTTTCACATCAGTAAAAATGCTCACTAGTACCCTGGAAGTAGTTTTGCAAAGCCAAATGCAATGTTGAGCATTTGGAACACAATGTGAATAACATTTGAACACATGGCAGTATCTTTCCGTCATGCCATCCTGTAATTAGTTGTGCCACAAATGGTCACCATAAGGCACCAGAAAAAGGGCACCTTTAACTACAGTTTTCATCTTTAGCCAGACTGTATGGATGTTATGTCATGTATCCTGTCAGTAGCATTAACCTTTGGGGAATAGCACAGCTCTATGTAGTTTTACATCTATTAATATTGATATTCTATGACCTTAAAGGTATTCTGTTTGTCCCGAGTCACTCAGTGAATTTGCTTTCCATTTTACAGGAAAATCTGCTCCCATGCATCTTCATTAAAGCACCAAATAAATTGTCTTTCCCAAATCCAGCCTCTCTCATCTTTTTTGCTAGTTTGACATAATACAGACCACATTTAAATTGAGATGACTGGATCTCCATGTCTGACAGGCAGAATTTTTTTTTTTTTTCTGCACTGGAATCTGCTTCTCTGTTTTTTGATTCATATGACATGGAAGCCAGAAGTGGTTATCAGCTGGACCATGTGTGACCTCTATGTAAACAGGAGGATATTGGATTTCATATAACCTGATCGTGTTAGGATGCCTGAGTCGTTGACCCAGGGCTTTGAGTTTATTATATTATTTATCATTTCTAGTCTTTGGTTTCTTTGTTAGAGTTCTGTCTTATGGTTTATGTCGCTGTGTTCTCTAGTTGCTCTGTCTCCCCTGTCAGCTGTATCCCCTTGTCAAGTTTGCGTCTCTGTGTTATGTTTCCCATTTTACTTTGAAAGTCTGTGTTTCATGTAAATGCGTCTGGTTTTGCTTCCTTTGTCTCGTTAGGCCTGATTTGCCCCAGCTGTGTTTCCCTCCTGTTACCCATTCCCTGATTGCTCCCTCTGTGTATTTAAGCCTCGTGTTTCTGTCCTTGTTGCAATCTACCCTTATCTTTCTGTTTGTGTAAGTTTACCTTGGAGTCTTAGTTTTGTTCAACCTTTTTGGAGTTCAGCATTAAAGCTGTATATAAGATCATCTTTTGTCTCTGAGTGTCTACACTTTGGGTCCTTTTCCTGCCTGCACACAGCACTTCACATGACAGATCCTTGCAAAGACCTTTGGACAGAGTGTTTCTATAAAAGGGAAACCATTAAGTATCTAAATGTTCTTCATTGTATTTGTCACCAAAGCCATTAGCAGAAGGACACTAAGTCTTCTAAAGATAAGATTAGAATTGTTAACAGTACTGATTGCATGCTCTGCTGTGAGATATATTAGATGGTAATTAAACAAACAGATTGTCAACACGGGAGATATAGGTGTACAGATTGGATTGACACTGACAAGCGCTATCTCAAAATGGCAAGAAGCAGCGTTCAATGAAGTAATACTTTGAAAGACCAATGAGCTGTGAAAAGGTCAGAGAACAGGTTGCATTTATAAATAACTCAAATAGAATCAAACTAATTTGTGTGACTTGTTTCCCATCAACATGTTGGATACAGTGATTTGAAATGAAGAGCTATCATTAGTTGCAAAATGGTTTCAGAATAAAAAAACTGTCACTCATTATAAGGAAACTGAATTTTATGATCATTAAAAAAAAAATTATGCAAAAGAAAAAGTTAAATACTGAGCACAGATAATACTGAAATTAGACCCAGGGCACACCCTGGACAGATCACCAGTCTGATGCAGGGTTATCACAAAGTGACAAACCATTTGCACTCATGCCTATGGGCAGAATCACAAATTAACCTCACCCCACTTCCTGCATTTCTATGGACTGTGGGAAGAAGCTGGAGTACCCAGAGAAAACATGCAAAGTCCACATAGAAAGGCCCCGGGCAGATTATGGAGTCGAAACCAGGCAAAAAAGCTAACCACCGTGTCACTGTGCTCAACAAATACAAGCTTTTATCAACTTTTAAAATGAACATGTGTTTACACATAAATACACTTATCTGACCTGACTTGCATTTTCCAGAATTATTTTAAGCTTTCTACAGTTATTCACTCACTTGGATCCCTCCCTTTGAAAACAGCCTTTTTAGTCATATATTCAATAGAAATAAGTTCTTTGTTTTTAAATTTTTTCTGTGCACAAAAAATGCAGCCCCCTTGCATAATTGTCCACAATTTTCTGATATAAGCCTGCTGATTTTTTTTCTCTTCATCCATTTCTATTTTCTTTTCCATTTCAGGGCTTTAGCAGGGCTGAAGCTCTCTTGATGTTGGTCAACAGAGCATATAGAGGTCACCAGTGTAATGCAGAACTAATATAAAGAGACAGACATTCACATGGTAATAATCTTTAGATTGTGGGAAGAAACCAAAGTAAGAGAACTCTTACATTGAGCAAGATAATGGCCATCACATTCAAACCCTGGACCTTCTTGCTCTAAAGCACTAAACATTGGACTGTGCCAAGGTGCAGCCCAGAGGAGCTAAACCTACGGACAGAAATCTGTGCCATCAGAAACTGAATTTGAATAAGTTAAATTTGAATTTGAATTGCTCGGATTGAATCTGAATTGTAACTTGAATAAATGCTTTTACAAACTGAATATGAATTAGCCTAATTTGAAATTCAATTTATTGGTTTGAAAATGATTATCACTAAATTGAAATTGAATTTTATATTTTGAAAATGAATTCATTTGCTTTGAAACTGTATTTTATCCTTTAAAAATTTAGTTCTCGAATAATTTCAGATTCACTTCTCACCATTCAGTTTCAGTTCTACAATTCAATTTCAGTTCCAAAATTCAGTTTTTGGGACTTACATCCGGTTCCGGTTCAAGAGTAATGAGCGCAGATTAATAGAACTAAGTTTTACTAGAAAGTGTTACTGATGGGAATCTACAGCGTCTTGAGCTGAATTAAGACTTCAGAAGTCATTTGTCATGTCGAATGACCAGCGGATAAACTCTCAGGTTGATAATAAATGTATTAAATGTATAAGAACAAGCATCATGTTAACAAATGATAGCCGTACAGTAACTTTTATGCTTATTGTAGCTGTTAGCTAAAAACGCTAATTTAGCGTAGGTTGCCCTGGATTCAGCTTTGACAAACAAATATGATCGACTGTTTCTAGTAGAATTCCAAAGTTGTCATCTTGTACCCTCTCAGGGCCCTGTATACTTGCAGAGACCCATACAGTAGAGAAACATGCAAAACAATGTCCAAACCGTTGTATTTTAGCTATATTTATGTCTTACACAGCATCCCAACTCTTTAGCTAACTTAATAACTTTAGCTAAAGTGAATAGTTCACATTCAGTTTTTAAAAGCAGTTATTCAAGTTACAATTCAGATTCAATCTGAGCAATTAAAATTAAAATTTAACTTATTCAAATTCAGTTTCTGATGGCACAGATTTCTGCCCATGTAAACCATTCTTCCATGAAAAATTCCCCAGATGCAGGATACTCTCAGGTGTTTTTATTTGTTCCTCTTTTCAGACCTTGCAAGCCACCAGCTTGGGGCAGTTTAGCCACATAGGCATTTATAGCTTTTGCTTTCTGAAGGCCTTAGAGAGCTCTTCAGACCTTGTCATGAAAACACCTGAATTTAGATGTAGAAGTTCTAAACAGAACATCATCCACCTATATTCTAATCATTCGTACCAATGTAGAAGCCCTAAATTTAATTTTAAGAATTAGAAAGCACAGTAAATACAAGGGCACTAATTGCTTATTTGTTCTTCCTATGACTGATTAAAGAACACACTTCAAATATCTTGCATACCACAGGGAATATTTGAGCTCTCAGAGTGAGTTTCCACTCATTTTAGGCAAGTGCCATGATTAGACTTCGTTCATCTGTTTACATGTATGACTTGACAAAATGGCATTTGGGAAACATCTGTAAAACGCAGAGGTTTTTAACTCTCATAGTTAAATTAAAACAAATCTCAGGCTCATATCATTTGTTAAATACAGAGAACTATATAGAAGCAAGCACAAAACATATAACACAACTCTGTGTAAACAAAAAATATTACAAATTCAAAGCCAGATGACACAAGTACAAAACAATCATTAAATCACCTGATGCTTCTGGAGGGCATTAACATGGTCAGAGGGTAGGAACAATTCACACAAGTTCCACTTCACTTAGTAGCTACATCAAAGTCTTTAGTCCTTGTAGTTTTTTAACTGTTCAAAGGTTCCAACTTTTCCTCGCCAAATGAAAGGACACAAGCCTGATTTAAACTGTGATTTTCTTCATATACACTCAGCTCCAGGCTGATTCTTTTCATCTGACTTCAAGGTTAAGAGTTTGACTAACCATCGTCTAGACAGTAGCAGGAGCTAGCGCTGCCGCTCTGTGTTCTTTTCCTCCCGTCTCTCTCCATCTCAGGGGCTCTACTTTCAGCCCCAGGGCCATTTGCTCTAAGGGCAGGCATAAGAGAAGTTCCATGTATTCGCCTTCGATCACAGTGAGCATTTTTTTTTCTTCACCACTCCCCACAGTCCTCTGTGACCAAGCAACCTTGTTAGATTGGTAAAAATAGTAACACCGGCAATGATTCTGAAGAAGCACGACTCTGTTTTTTTTAAAAAACAAAAGAAAGGCAAGAGGGAAAGCAGGAAAATAATGAGGGAGACAGTCTGGAAAATATACGCGCGGGCTACAAAAGCCCTTAGAGTGGCCAGACTTTCTGCTGCTTAGGTGAGAGAGATTAAATGCCCCGACTAGTTTGGGTGATTAGCAATGACCTCTCCTACAGAGGCTACAACATCACTGCCTTAGGCTCCCTTAGACAACAAGCACACAGTGTGCATTTCCAAGAGATTTTTAGAGAATTACTCATTTAAATAATAGCATTTATTTCTGGTTGTTCCAGGAAGTAGCATTTTCATTGTGGGTAAATTATCCATCAACATCTGTTCTTATAAAGTCCTTCTAGCATAAGCAATGCATTCATGAACGATTAAATGAAATTAATCTGAAAGACAAAAAAAATAACATGCTTCCCCATTAAACTGACAACAGATGTCCTGAAAGAGAAGTCTGCTTCCCGATATTTACAGCAAGCACAGCCTTGCACATAACATGCCTTCAAAGTTTCATCTAAAGTGTGGACTAAACTTTAGCCGGAACTAAGGTCGAGCTTTAATGCCATATGTGATGTTTTTGGCAGCGGTAGTGGCGGCACTGCAGGGAAAGCTCTGCTGAATTCAGCATTAAAACACTAACAGAATAGTTTCCACCCAACTTGTCCTCAATCAATAAGATGCCATTGTAAGTGTTTGCTCTGAAATAAATTGGGAATTCATTTTGTTTTGTTCCTCCTCCCCCTTGCTAGTCTCCACTGATGCTGTGCTCCCACTGTTGGCGTTGGTGGTTAACTTTCCTGCCCGATAATGGAATAGAGTGGACTGCTTATCGATTTGTTTGTCTAGATACAAGTCAACGCCCGCTCTCCGTGGAGCAGCGCTGTTACATTTCTGTGCATTGTGCGGCAGACTGGGGCGTCGATGCTTCAAATTACAGAGTGACAAGAGGTGGTGGAAAATAGGCCACATGTCAACTAATGATAAACCTGGTACATTTTCAGACAATTTGTTTTTCTTTGTGCACTTGATGAGGTCAGTGACGAATCTTGTCTGCGAATTGCCTCTCACGCTGACAACAAGCAATAAGTCAATGCAGGGAGAACTGCATGCATAAGGTTGGCTTTCCTTAGTGAGCATCGTGATAAATGAGCACTATTAGAGATGATGCATGTGATTTTGTGATGGTGACTGCTACTATTACACTGACCTGGCAAATATGTGGATTCTTTTTTATCTTAGTTCTAACTCCCTGACTGAGTCATTTCTTTCACTGTGTTGCACAACAGTAGGAGAAGTTTTTTAGTTCATCTGATATCCAGGTGGCTCAGTTCTAGCAAGAGTTCTAGCAAGAGGCCAAAGATCTATCGTGTAAAAACTGGAGCCGGCTTTTTAGCAAAAGGAGTGCAGGTGCATAAGTGCAGAGGTTGGTGTATAGATTTGCTTGTGTGTGTATATTAAGACTGGGGTTGTTGGAGGCATTTAACTCAACAGTGCCTTAATAGCAATATACTGTATAACACTGGAGTGCTGTTCTACACTCTCTCCATTTGTCTCTCTCTCTTTAATCTCAGACTCTCCTGTCAAGGTCCTATCTTTTTCTCTGCCCCATCACTCAATTAGGCTTTCCTGTCTTTTTATTCCATCTTAGTCTTTTCACTTTAATGTAAAAAAAAAAAGAAAAGAAAAAAAAAGACTCACTTCTTGTATTTGAAAAATGGCCAACTTGCTTCTGAGCCTGCGTTTTAGATGGTTGTCTACATTTCAGCCAGTTGTCTCCCCCAAGCCTTATTTATCCAATTCTACGCTATGGGAGCAATCATAATTGTCTTGACAGTCATGTGGTGAAAGAGGCCGACCAGTCAGTGTGGGTGGAGGCATCTTTACACTCACACAGATTCAGCGCTGTCAAGGTCCTTCTGTCCTTAGCCCATAGCCCCTGGACCCGGCTGGTCCTGTTGTCTGAGCAGATTAGCATTCAAAGCACAGCAAAACCACACTCAAACTGTACAGTCTAGCGCACATACATTAAAAATATGCATGCTGCAAACATGTACACATATGTGCCAATGCTATAGGAGCACGTGACTCAGACTACAAGGACGACGAGTTTCAGGTCGCCATGCTGCTGCAGAACACCGATCGAATATGAATATGATTTATTCCTTTTCGACAGGTAGAGCCAAAGCTGTGTTTTGGGTTGAACTATGGTTATTTGATAAGGGAGTCCAGCTGAGCATGTCTGTTGTTGGCAAACGACTCCCTCATTAATTTGACAAACAGCAGTCTATTTCTGGTCAGTGCTTCGGCAGATTTTTGCAGTAGAAATTGAGCACGTAATTCCATTATCCTTTGAATCTGGAATTGAAGAGCAACTGGCGCTTGCAAGCCTTTCTAAACATAAACAAACAACAGCTGTGTTTATGCAACTGTTGGAGTCAGCTTGGCTTATAATGAAACCTAGCTTAGACATAGCTATTACAGTGTTGTGTATCACATTATGCTGAATGGAAATCCCATTTTCATATCAGATACATCTGTAGCTGAATAAGCTCAGATATATGTACAGTATATCATGCTTGCAACAAGAATGATAATTATATAAACTGGAAAAGTTTTTTTTTTTAATTATTTTTTATTATTAATCCATTATTTATCCAGGTAAAAAATCTCATTGAGATTAAAAATCTCATTTCCAAGAGAGACCTGGCATCATGGCAACAAAAGTAACATACCACATAGGTATATAACATTTTTATATTATATTTATATAATGTTTCAGGAACCACAGTGTTGCTATATACTCTTGACTTTAAAAGGTTTTTATTACCACTGTCAATATAACAATTCAGAACTTAAACTAATTAAGTTAATTTCTTAGAAATATACGACTTAAAACCACGTCAGATTTCAACATATGAGCACAGGTCAAAGCAATGGAAGATTGTAGATACTTAAAGGTCCCCATTAGAAACCAGTTAACAAGTGGAGTTTAATGTGTTTTGTGTCACCTTGTGTTTCAAAGTGCAGCCTCAAAAGTCAGCTTTTGATATTTTGAAAATAATTCCCTACTAGCACATGAGAAAATAAGTCATGATTATGCAAGTACTTTCCAAAAAACACAGCAACAACATTACGTGAATGCATTGTGTAACACAGCAACTTCTGCAGGTGTTTCTCCTTAATTTGGGTCTGATGCTGATCGACATCTGCACAGCTCAGTTCTGCTCTCGGAAAACTGCACTTATACTTACAGCAACTGTGTTTCTAGGACCAGAGAGATTCTAGGTTCTGAACTTCCTGTTTGTTCTATCTTTTGTTTCCTAATTCCCTAATTGTCATGGATTGAGGATGTTCTGTCACATTTAGCTGTAAATTCTTAGCAGACCCAACAGCATACAGAGCAGAGTGCTGGGGCTTTCTTGGCTACAGGGCTTTCCCTAGCTAAACTGATTTAATCACATCTATAATGAAAGCTATGTCTTCTGTGATGTTTTATTTTGTCTAAAATCAGGTGTGGATGCTTTTATTTACTTCTATTCATTTATTCCAGTACAATGGCATTAGGGATA
This sequence comes from Neolamprologus brichardi, assembly GCF_056152115.1. Lineage (NCBI taxonomy): Eukaryota > Metazoa > Chordata > Actinopteri > Cichliformes > Cichlidae > Neolamprologus > Neolamprologus brichardi. The sequence goes on along the minus strand of NC_142109.1, from coordinate 29,192,554 downwards.
GGAATAGACATAATTGGTATTGCTTTGCCTCATTTTCACTGAACATTCAGAGTAAATAAGGCTTGAATCTTCTTACTGTAAGTATATATAAAATAGCAGGTAAACACAGCTGTTACTAATAACTAGATCCAGCAGAACCTTCATTTATGTTATTAGTAACACCATGTTAAAATTAGTGCTGTAAAAATGCCAGTAGAACCTTTCAGGCAGAGGGTGATATGTGGTACATTGTGGGAAGAATACGGTGGTTTTCACAATCTAATGTTATAAAGCTATTCTAGTACATGCCCAAAATAAAATCATGCATAATTGAGAATTATATGGACTGGAAAACTAACTTAAGAGCAACTTCAGTATGGTAAAAGAACAGACATATTAAATTCCTAAAAAGCTATGCAGGCTGTTGAAAAATCCTGCATTCCAAAGTTTCCTTCCAATATTTATTTACTCTACAGGGGAACCTGTGATCAGCATTAAACACTGTTGAAATTGACTCTTTAAAACCCAAAGTCTGTGCTTTGATTGTGACTATCTGCTCTCCAAATTACCAGCTGACTTTTGAAGCTTGCTGAGTGTGTGGTGCTAAATGGTTGTTGTTAGTAGTTGACTTTGAAGCAAGATAATGACACAAACATCACTCAAAAGGCAATTACATCCCACCCTTTTCTTTTTGAGACTCAATGGCGTGTTAATGTGAATGAAGGGAAATGTAGTGTGAAACCAGTGAGGCTGTATAGTCCGGGTTAATGGAAGCTACAAACGGTTGGATAGGAACTAGTCTGTTCGTGAGGGCTCTCTCCTCGTTCTGCTCTTTTAAATGTAATATTACACCGGAGTGTGTGAGTGGCAAAAGGATGCACTGAGGACTCAATCAAAGTCAGATAAGAAACACAGAGAAACTGAGGATACTTTGGGGTGAAGTGGTTTGAGAGTAGGAACATTTATCCTAGGATGTGTTATCCTAGCTAGATGTTCTAAATGAGTTGTACAAGGTGTGTGTGTGTGTGTGTGTGCGTGTGTGTTGGGGGCATGTCACTATTAATTTCTTTCACTTTAGACACTGTCTTAACTTACAGGCTGAAGCAGTATTCTCTTACATGCAGTGTATCCCTGACTGAACTGTCATTTTCTACTTAAAGCAAGTTACAGAGAGGAGAAAAATGTGGAAACATAGTACACGCAATACGGAGAAAAAGAGAAGAAATTACAGAGGATGGAAAAAAAGGAGAAATAAAGAAGACAATATTAAGGCTTTTGGAGAAGCGGGCCTCGGAGAACCACCACGGGACAGAATGGAAAGAATAGCCTGTATTGTTTTCTCTTCCCTTTGATTTTCTGCCCTCAGCAATAACATCCTCCTGCATACACATACAACCACACACACATTTGAGCTTGTTCACATATACAGTGGCAGAAGTACTCCGGCATTGTTGCACCTGAAACTTGAGCTATTTCCATCTGAATCAGTTTTTCTGTAATCAGAAAAATGACCTTGTTTGCCTTTTAAGGTCTCTAATGTCTTCCAGAAATAAATACGTCTTTGCAGTTAGTAATTGAGACCCTCGGCAAGTATGTGGTATCAGTAATGAGGCAAAACAAAACTGTCTACGTTGTGAAAAAATAAATAAATGACAATAATTTGGTTACTCATACTAAAATATGATGCCGTTTTTTCCCCCCATCCAATGGGAATCTAAGGTTCAGGCACATATTTCATTACCTACAGCTGACCAGAAAGAAGTCTAGCCATGTTTTGCTTTTTAGCAGTTGTGAGCTTACACTACTGTTTTCTATCTATAGAAGACAGATATGTGGGGAGACCCAAAACTCTTAAAATCTTAAAATGATATACAGAGAAGACACCAGAAGTTTTTCTGATTTTCATTTGCAGTCTGGACAATATTGGAGAGTCACGTTTAGCAGGCTTTGGATCCATGCAGGAAGAAGACGGCCTTGGCCAAAATACAGGCTTCAACATAAATAGATTCTATTTAACAGTTATTTTATTGACATTTATCTACATTAACAGTCAGACGATAAATAATAACTGGCTTAGCTCAAATATCAGTTTTCTTATTCTTCCTGGCTACAATTAAACCCTCTAAGCAACACTTATGGTTTTCCTTACAAGCTATAACTTAATAGCAAATGTTAACTGATCCTATGATTGAAGCATCAAGATGTATCAAGATCCAGACAAGTAAGCTTAACTAAAACTCAGCGTAACTGAAGGCCAGGTTACCAAAACTAAAATAAAAATCACTACTTACTGAATACCATCAACGAAAGGTTGTTCTGACAGGAATAAACTAAAGATGTATATAAAGTACATCTAAGGACTCTCAGCTCACTCTCCACACCTTGTGAAGGCCAGGTGGAGCTCTGAGGGATGCCGGGCACGAGGACTGGAAGCTGTGCTTCTGAATGCCAATCACAATCTCTGGAGACGCCTGATCCCCCAATCCTTCTCTCTCCTTCTCTTCTCATCGCTCCTTTTTCTCTTGTCAGGTGGAAGTGAATGCTCAGGGCTACATGTGTTAAGCAGATGTGTGGGAATTGGAGAGAACATCAAGGTTAAGAGGAAAGGTGCACGGAAAACCCCAGGCAAATCTGCTACCTAGTAAGTATTTATGTGGAGAGTCTCAAGGGAGGAGGGATTTATTTGCATATACAGGTGCGTGTGTCAGCGAATATGGTGGGTATTTCTATTCATGCTTAATGTGCTATCACATTGTATTTGCTTATATCTACTGTATTGTTTGTATGGTGGCTGGTGGTCATGTGTATCTTTTTTATAGCATGCATGTACATATTGGTGCACAGAGTATGTAATATTTTATTTTTATAGTATATTATTGATAATGCATTTGTTTTGTGTTCCTCTGAGGACGTGTAACTATACAGTCACTGGACACTTCATTAGGTACACCTCGTTATTACCAGATTCAACCCTTTTTACCTTCAGTACTACCTTAATACTTATTAGCAGCACAGATTCGACAAGATGCTGGCAGCATTCCTCAGATTTTGGGCATACTGATATGATAGCATCACACAGGCGAGCTGCAAATCCATGACGTGACTCTCCCTTTCTACCACAGACCAAAGGTGCTCTATTTGATTGAGATCTGGTGACTGTGGAGCCCATTTGAGTACAGTGACCTTAATGCCATGCTTAAAAAAAACGTTTAGAGATGATTTAACCTTTGTGACGTGGGATGTGATCCACCTGGCACATGGTATGGTGTGCTGCTGTTGCCCATCTACTTCAAACTTGTCAGAGATCCTCTCTTGCATATCTTGGTTGTAAGGAGCAGTTAGTTGGGTTACTGTCGCCTTCCTATGAGCTCAAAGCAGTCTGTCCATTCTCTTCTGACATCTGTGGCACCAACAGGCATTTTCACCCCAAAACCAGCCGCTTCCTGGATGTTTTCTCTTTTTCGGACCATTCTCTTTGAAACCTGGAAATGGTTGTTGAGTTGTTAACATGTGTTCAGCTGATTAGAAATGTGCATTAAAGAGCATTTGAACAGTTTTACCTAATGAAGTGGCCAACAAGCACATTTCCATGTTATTTCCACGTCATTTCTAACTAACATACTGATCATAAACAAACATAAAAGAAATATATAACTATATATGAACCCTCGATTATGAGAATGTTTTATATTATGAGGATGTAGAGTCAGAGCACTGCGGTCTTCTCCATCATCTGTCAGAAGGATACATGTAAACAGTGTGAAGCCTGCTTGCACGCCAGCATTCCTCTGTGTATGTTTCATGAGGATGATGATATGATGATACAACAACTGCCGTTCAGCCGTTTAATTTTAACAAGCTTCAAAACTTTCCCTGCTGTGAAGAGAAGTTCTTTGATGTCTCCATAGGAACAGGCAGCGCGGCGTAACCATGCAAAGCTTCGCCACGCTCAGTTCTTCTGCCTTTTGTTTTTTTTTAATATATTCCGAGGTGCAAAAGTCTTTATGCAAAATCCTATTCTTCTTCTACAATGTTGTAAATAATTCAATAAAAATCCAAGTTTGTAGCGTGCACAATAATCCTAGTGGGGCTTCAGAGCATTAGATTTGGTCCTGGTTGCAGGTGAAAAAAGATAAGATATTCAAATGATCCTGATACGTATTCCACTGCGGCCGTGCAAAGCGTTGTTTTAGGTTTAAGTCTTCTCTCTAGCTAATATCTGCCCCAACTGTGCATATATGCATGTGCGTATCTGTCTTGTAAAGAAGCTAATCATGATGCTTTTGTTTTTACTCACTTCCTCATTTGTTCAAGTGAAAAAATTAATTGCGGACATTTTTCTTGTTTGTAACTGTAACTACACCTCATACAATATGTGACTGCTGCATGTAATTTATTCATTTTAGTAGGTAGGCCCGTGCTGCAGATTTCTGTATATCCTGCAACCATGTGGTATTCACAAATTATGGAGATGTGTCACTCATGTAAGGAGAATTCCCTAGAAAGTGCCCACAGCTGTCCCACTGCACATCTGATCCAATGCTTGTCTGCTTTTCTGCACCAGGATTATTATCTGCATCTTAACAATATGTGGAAAGAGTATAAAAAAAGAGTGTAAAAAAAGAGTATAAAAAAAAACTGTGGTAAGAATGTGCCAGAATATTCAAACACCACCATAGCAGACGTCTCGGATGTCAACTCGATAATCTACCGCTTATCATACCTTGCTGTTCTTGTTTGTCACAAGTATGATAAGTATCAAAGTAAACTTTGTGCCGCCTCTGGAAGTCAAATACACAGGAAAGGTTATTTTAGGAGCAGATATAATGCAGATTTGGCAGCGTGGGGTTTATTAGAGCAGTTTCTGTTCATTTCCAGTGCACCATGCCAAGATAATGGTAATTAGTGAATCGGTGAATCATCCTCAGTCATTATCGGTAAATGCTTGAATTTAATTTTTTGGCTTTAAAGGCAGATTTTATTAACAGATGAACTCAGATAAGATCCTTCTCATTTCCTGAGGTAGACTTTGAGATCGAAAACATGTCTCCGTGAGTGAGTGTGTTTTGCTGATTGCTCACTTTTCTTGATTTGGCAATGCGTGAGGGTACACACACACACACACACCATGAATGCATGTGCACAGATGAGTTATGATTCCAGACACTAGTATCCTCACACATCTCTTGCCCTCCCTTCTGTCCTTTCCTACTTTTACTTAACACAATAGACTGTTATTTTTGGAGCACACACACACACACGCAGTATGTTCTATTGATTTCTTTTGCTGCAAAATCGAGCTTGGCAAACATAAATTTTAGGAGCAACGTGTTATATTCAAAATTCCTCAAGTGCCTTTTGTGAATATGGTTTACCAAAGGGCATTCATAGCCAAGCCACATAACACTCAGAAACTCTCATCTCTTTCCATTTTTGGAACAAAACACGAGTTAAACCAAAGGAGCCCAACTTTTCTTGCCAGACAGACTCAAAGCCATGCACTGGTCCCAGCTGTCATTCTGCAGCCATGCGTAACAGAGACAAACAAACAGTGGGGGCTGCTCTGTCTCCGAACGCAACCCATCGATCATAACACAGCACCGCACATTTCCTGGAAGAGGGAGACAGACAAGCTGATGCGGAGAGAGAGAACAGTGGAGCCGATATACTGCCTTGTGTGTGTGTGTGTGTGTGTGGAGACTGCGATGTCCTCAGAGATCTCCACTGAGACATCTGCCACCTCCTAACCCAGTCTCCTGATGCTTCCCTCGGTCTGTGGTCAGACTTCTTCTCACACCTACCACATCCGGGGGAGGATGTGCAGCATTGGTGGAGAACAAATATAACACAGAATGTCAAAACGAAAAAGTGGATGAAATAAATGAAAAATTAAGGCGATAGGGAATAAAGAGAAGATAAGGGGGGTAAACTAAAAAGGAATAGTGGGACTAAAAGCCCAGCGATAAACTCTGTCTTCTTCCTTCATCACATCCAGGGGCTATCTTCACTCACTGACTCCCCCAGCCCATCTTCCCCTCCCTCGCACCTCTCCAGGCTGTCTTTACTCTCATCACCGAGAGTCCTGGAGAAAAGTTCACCTTTGAATTTTCATTGTGGTTGCCCACACCAACCCTGCGTGTCATGAAAGTTTCATCTCTCTTTCTCTTTCTCGCTCCTCGTTCTCTTTCTTGTCATGTATGCATCCATGGCTGGATGCAGCTCCCCAGGTGAGGAATGATGATGAGAAAATGCGAGATATCCAGCAGAGGTTTGCCATGCTGGGCTGTGTGGAACTTTGCTTGGGGCTGAATGACAGCAGCCTCCATGAAAGAAGGCTGGAATTGCCTTCATATCAATGCCACGTAGCCCAAAGCAAAGACTGCAGCTACACTGATTTGAGATTTAAGGCCTGTGCTTCACTGGTATGAAGATCTTCTGGGAAAATGCCTCTAGCGGACAGCGCCAGATAAATCTACTGAATGCTCAAGAGACACAGCTGAAGATGCTAATTTGACTTCGCAAACAAAAACAGAAACTCTGTGTGTTACACACGCACATGTCAAGTGAATGCAAACCACAACTGCAAAGCCATAGATACAGATTGGCTTTGAAAGGCTATACATAAAATTATATATGCAAAACATTTCATCTGAGTCTTTTAGGTTTCGGCCTAAAAGTTTAATATCTCAATTTAATGTCCTGTACATGCAGGACATACAAAATGTAAACATGTCATAAAGTGTAACTTTCAAGTCTATTGTCACATGTCTAAAGTGTCTCAGTACAGTGCTCCAAATTTATGCTAAAATGTGTGACATATATGGGGTTAATACTGTACCTAAATGCACTTAGCAGCTATGAGCGTGCTCTTAGTATTCTTCATAGTGAGTGTCTTTCCATTTTACACCAACTTTTTAAAAAATTCATAAAGTGCATGGCGCAGATCTTATCATCTCAAATTTTATCGTATCATCTAACATTTTATGATTTGAGAACCACATAAAACACACACAAAAAAACCAACAGTGCCATGCAGTCCTATACATAAAAATAATAATAATTTAAAAATCCCAAAACACACTTTGCTTTTTTGTGATTACAGCGAATGCTCATAGTTGAGACAAATGCAAAAGGCATAATGTTTACAGGTAGAACTACTACTAATCAGACAGTTCATTCAAAACCATAATTCTCACCTAACATTAACTTAGTGTGATGTTAGGTCAAGGTGAAACAGGAAAATACCGCCGTGTAATCCCTTTATTTCAACAAAGTAACTGTATTCTAAATACCACCTTTTTAAACGGTAACTGTAACGGAATACAGTTACTCATATTTTGTATTCTAAATACGTAACGGCGGTACATGTATTCCGTTACTCCCCAACACTGACCGCAAGACATGTGGAGGTGGTAATTTATCCATTTAATTCAGCTGTGTTGGATCAAGGATACATCTAAAACCTGCAGGACACCGGCCCTTGAGGCCTGGAGTTGTCCACCCCTGGTTTAAAGGGTAAATTAGGCTAGGGTTCACAGGGTTAAATCTAACAGATGTGTGAAATATACAAAATCCCCTCATTGGACTTTATGTTTTTGTGCACAATCTAGAGCTACTGTGCACAGAATCTGACGCAGCGTCTAACAGATGCATGAAATCCCCTTGTTAGACACTACACACGTTTCTGTGAACAGCAGCTCAGGTTTCATAGATTGTTTAAATCCTGCCACCTATCTGAACAAGCAGCATGACTGTCAAGTCTCGTTGCAGATGTTCTTTTAAATCCCTGAAAGCCAGTTTCTAATGCACCTGCCTGTGCAACCTGATGTCGTTTCATATTAAATAACAGAGTTTGTGGAGCCAACTACGATATCTCCCCCAATACAAATAAACCCAGATAGTCTTTATCTTGCTTATTTACAGTACCTGCTAAAAGCTGCATGTCATTGTGTAGATTACAAAGAGCGGGAGGGAGAAAAAGAAAAAGGATTGTTAAACATCACTTACTAAATACCAAATTACTGTAGGCCATCAGAATTTAGAGGGAAATATTGCTGTCGTATATCAGGGTGACAGCCGAGTTTCTCCATGTTGAAACAGGCACGGTTGCCTATAATGAATCTTAAATGCCAATGCCTACTGGCAATATAGCGTTCATTCCTTCACTCTTCCTTCCTTCCTGCCTTACCATTTCTGTGTTCACTCGTGTTCATACCCCTGTCAGGCTTCTCCCAGCTCTCTGGTTCTATCTCTCCCTTTAATTCTTGTTCAATTCAGCGTATCATAGGCCCATAGTCAGACATCCTGTATGACAGAAAGCTGAAGAGCTCCGAAGGCAGTTAACCAGTTCTTTTCTCTCTCTCTCTCAAACTCTTTTCTCCACACTTTCACCTTACTTGTTGATAGTTTCAATTGAATATTTTTTCCAGACTTCTATGTGGAATAAATAACTTCTTTTTGCATTGGTCCTCTGAAATATTTGCCTCCATCTACACTTTCAAGATAGATGTGTTTCAAACTTTTCCATAGAAAAGAGAGACAAAGGATGAAGAAATGCATTTTACACAAATATATATTCAGTTTCTGTGCCTATATCTTTTACTGCTGTAGTAGGCTAGCATGTGATTAACTGACTGTACACTATATTAGCTATTACATTGTCATGCTTGCTTTCCAAACCCCTAGCTGTATAAAAGAGGAATTTGGCCAGTGACAGTGAAAGCATCATCAGCTTAATTTCAGTTTGATGATTGCTGCCCTCGAGCTAACCTAACAGTGACAATGAATTGCACCATGCCAAATTATTTTACTACTATAAATTTTACTGCTCTTCTCATATCATTGTGTAACTCTCATCCTATCGACATATTTGACATACACAAACTACTAACGAGTCCCCTGGGACGCAAAAAATAATTTACTGCGAGAACCAACTATGATATCAAAACATATGTTTTCTTAGATTATTATTATTGTTTGTGCAATTAATGTCAACCAATAGAGAAAAATATTATTAGAATTATTGCTTAGTTACAAAATTATTTGCACATTTTGTAAATTTTACTTGATTATAACTTGTAGCTTTTATCCATTGTTACTTAAAAGCCTGTTTGCTATCCTTTAATTCAGGTATCAACTGTTTTTTCAGTCATTTCATTTAAACGTTATTTATGTCGTATTTATGTAATGAAACAAATCAGAAACAAAGCAATATTAAATGTATACACAACTGGGGCTGGGCCTTATCATACTGTTCATGGTATTTCTGGTATAATTTTGGGCAACGATAAGAAAATGAAATATTGCGATAGAATATGGGCAGAGCCTTTGTTTTCATACGCACATGGTGGAAAAAGCATGGCGGCGACGGAGAGTGAGAAAGGTGAAAGCGGATCATTGAATGAAACAGATGAACCAGAACTGGTTTGTAAAAATGCTGCAACTTCAGTGGTGTGGAACTGGTTTAGCTTTTGTCCGTCAGATACACAACAAAGCACTATTTTTGGTAGCGCATGCTAGCGGGCCGTCGTTATTACCGTGTTTTTTTGTAAAATACGGCACAGTTAAAATCAATCCTTTGATTTTTCTGAAAATCGACAGTGCCCCTTATAATCCCGTGTGCCTTATGTATGAATTCTGGTTGTGTTTACTGACCTCGAAACGAGTTTATGTCGTACACGGCGCTCGAAAATCTGTCAAATGTTTCAGTACGACTTTGCTCAGCTACGAAGCCGCACCGCTTGATGGATTGTCGGAGCATTACGGCTATTGTAGGCAGGAGCTTCGCGGAGTGATACGTACTGTGCTTCAACATAATGTTACCGTATTGTGTGTGTATATATACTCTTTTTAAGTTTTGCGGATATTATACATGGTTATGCTGAGGATACGTCCAGTTTCCACTGGAAATGCCTTTTGGTTAAACTGTCAGCAAGGAATTTGCATTTGCACTGTTACATTTTTATATAACTTTAATGCACATAAAAAACAGCTGCTTGTTTAAGTGAAAATACATTGATGTTTTTTTTGCACTAATAAAATTGTGGAGTTGTAAAGTATTTTTTTCTAGTGTCAATTATATCGTCAGTTATATCGTTATCGCAAATTTTCAAATGCATATCGTGATCAATATTTTTGGTCATATCGCCCTGCTCCATACACAACATCAGGTAACCTAGAGATCTCTCCAGTGTGTTCTGAGTCTGCCCAAAGAGCCTTCTCTGTGGAAGGTCATACCAGCAACACCTACGAGGTGTCCAGGAGGAATTCTGGTCAGATGCAGCTGACACCTTTTGATGAAGAGGAGTAGCTGCTCTACTAAGACATCCTTCGGAGGAAACTTATTTCTGCCGCTTGTGTTCTCATTCTTATTATTTCAGTCACTACCTACAACTCACGACCACAGGTGAGAGCGGACTGACCTGTAACTCAACAGCTTTGCTTTCAAGCTCAGCTCTCTTGTCACCACAGCAGTACAACATCTGTCTGTCAGTGTCCAGCTCTACTCTCCCCTCACCCATGAACAAGACCTTGAGGTACTTATACACATCCACCTGGGGCAGCAACTCATACCTGACCTGGAGTGGGTACTCCATACTTTCAGAGGACCTCAGAGGATGGCTTGAGAGATGCCAATTCCAACTGCTACACCTTGCCAGTGTAAATTGGAAGTCATCACCTGATGAGGGCAAAAGAACATCATCTGCAAAAAGCAGAGACGAGATCCCGAGTCAGCCGAAAGGGAATTTTCCCTTCCAGAAGGGTGGAGACGTTTCATTTTTAAAATGACTGACAGAGTAGAACCTATCCCTCTTGATACTGCGTGACATTAATTATGTCTCACGGCAAACATTAACTGAATAAACACTTCCATTTATTTAAACTGCATAGGTTTAATTTGGTGCTTTTCCCTGAAGTCCACTGGGACCCAAAACATTTGCAGTTTTAAAAAGCACCAATAAAAGCAGAAATAAAAAAACAACAACGGTGTTTTGTTCCATTAGGAACAAAATGACTGACAAAGTCAAACAAACAAACAAAAAGCCAGAACTGGAATGGTAGAAAAAAATCTCAGATATGACAAAAATATAATGCTGTGGTCTAAATGCACCCCAATAGGTAGGATGAGGGATAAACACAGTATTATGATTCAGACACTGTTTTACTAAAAAGAGTAAGCATCCCAGTTTCTCTCAGGCTGTGATAAGGATCACTTACTTTAAATCATCATTTAACCCTAAGGGTCTTTTTAAGGCCGTCAGCACGCTCACTTGTTAATGCATAAACCAGCCACTAGTCTGTAAGACTTCCATACACTTGCGCATAAAAACACATAAGGACAGACACAAACTCACAGCCATGTACCATCATCTGTCTCTGACATGAAGTGGGCAGCCGCACTGAGACGTGTCTAGGGTTGGAGGGCATGAATCAAGATCACCATAAACAGAATTAAAGAGAATAAATACCCAGCTATCATAGAGGCCGAGTGATTTATTCTGCACTTTCACAACACTAGCAGAACAGCAGCCCCCAAGAAATCAATATGTAATTATAGACATCCTACCCTGGGCTGTTCCTCTCCAAGCATCAACCACCCACCACCTGCCCTGCACCGACACCACCGCCCTCAAAACAAATGTCAGAATGGGACAAGTCCCGGAACAAGAAATAAAAGGCTTCGCCCTGCTGAGAATAGCCCTCTGTTTTAGTGTGTTTACTGTCTGTGCATGCAAAGTCTTGCACACACGTCTTAGAGCCATTTTTCATTATGGCTTCTTCCTCTGGATTCGATTTTAACTTTATAGATCATTCAGATTGTTATAAGTTTGTATATACAGAAGGCGATAAAGTAGGAAATGGAATTCAGTTCATTTCCAGGCTTACATTTATCTCTCCTTCCTTTTTCTAATGGTAAAAGAACCTAACCATATCTCGGCTACAGCTTCTTATGTAGTGTACCGATATTAGAGTGTTAGGCAGTGTGTCTTATCTCGATTTTGACAAGCAAATGGAGGTATTCCCACAGGGCGAAATAGACGTAGAGTTACATCCATCCATCCATCCATCCATCCATCTTCTTCCACTTCAGCTGCCATAGGACAAGACAAACAGTAAATCCTGGACTTTAGCAAGGCTAACAGAGACACACAACTATCCACACACACATTCAAACCTACAAGCAATTTACAATCACCAATTAACCTAACTCTGGTAACTGGGTGTCTGGACTGTGGGCCAGAGAGAACCCATGCAGACACAGAGAGAGCATGCAAACGACCACGTGGTGAATTTGAATCCTGGACCTTCTTGCTGTGAAGCAGCAGTGTGGTTGAGCAGTAAAAGTAATCCAACTAGCTAACTAAAGAATTTCTAAGACTTGGAGTTTCTAAGTTTCTAATAGTAGAAAACTTACTAGTAGGTTTTTACATCAACTGGAAGCCAATCTGTTGCCAATATGTCATGCAGCTCTTTTGCTTGTTTGATATATTGAGATATTGCTGTCTAGTTACATTGTTTATGCTACATGAATAGCAAACATTAAGCCAGGATGCAAGCTAGACTCCAGCACACAGCTGTTTAATTCCAAATATTTATAAAACCACGGACATCAGAATATTTTCCAGACTTACAGAATGCAACCTATTTTGACTGTTTTGATTTTGAGTCAGCACGTGGTGTAGTGCTTAGTCCTGCCATCTCACAGTAAGAGGTTCCTGGGTTTAAATCCACTGGCCAGCTGGGGCCTTTGGTGTTGAGTTTGCATGTTCTCCCCGTAGCTGCATGAGTTCCTTCCGTTTACTCCAGTTTCCTCCCAAAGTTCAAAGACATGCCTATTACATGAACTAGTGACTCTAAATTGGTCGTTGGTGGAAAACGAATGGTTGTCCCTGCCGCCTGCCCAGGGCATAGCCTGCATCTTGCTCCATGACCCATGTGATAGGCTTCATCCCCTCTGCAGAGTAGCCCCACAGGATAATTTATAATCAAAAATCTGGGGTCAGCGGGGGAGCTGGCCCCAGGGAGGGGTCACTTGCCCCTCCCTTCCTTCCTTCCCTCCCCGTCTCCAGCTGCCTCCCTCTTCCCGCTCCACCACAATTACCCACACATGCAGGGCCTTGGGGTAAAGATGTGTCACCAGGATGCAGGGGAGGCATCCTCCCCCTCTGTCCCCTTCTGGCTGCCTGTGCCTCAATTTTCTCTCACAACTTAGACATTCACATTACTCACACTCTCATAACACATACATATAGGATCTTGGGGGTGGGCACGCTACACGGAATCCAAAAGACCATCAGGGTGTACACCTCACCCCTGGCGTCGTTGCCCACCTCTCAATTTTAAATACACGTAGAAACTGAGGGCTAGCAGGAGGGGCTATGCGCTTACCTGCTGCTCTCTGGCAGGTAGCTCCATGCCCTCCTGGGTTTTAAAGGCACCTTAGAACACACATGCATCAACACTACATATGAGCGGGCGGAGGGAGGTTTGGAGTCTTCACACACCCCCGTTCTCTGCGGCCTGCTGGAGCGGGGGGGCTAGGAGGAAAAGTTGGCTGTCTGACTGGGGTCTGGAATGTGGGGCCTCCCTGCTGCTGCTGCGGAGTCAGGGCGGTCTGCTTCCCCCCACCCCAGGGAAAAGGGTAACACCACCTGGGTCTGGGTGCAAGGGTACCCAGACCCGGGGCTTAGAGTACGCTTGGGGAGTGTGATTGTGTGTACAGTGTCTCTCTATGTCTGTCTCCACGTTGGTTGAGTGTTGAGTAATTGCATATGAGAGCATGAGGGTTTGAATGGATGTTTGTATCTGTGTGTGCCTGTATGTCTGTGTCCATATGTCAGGTTGGGTATCAGACGCCACCTCTCTGGGGACATCCCAGGTCCTCCAAGGCATGGAGGCCTATCTCCCCCACCACTTCCCCTACCAGTGGCAGACGCCCTCAGACATCGGTGCGTTGGTGGTTCTTTGTGTCCGGGGATGGGCGTCCAGGTACACACCAGCTCACTCCTTGGTGGCTGCTTATCGGGGCCTGGAGCCTGGGACTCGCTCGGTCCACTTCGGGGTTGGGGTGCCCTCGGCCTCTCGGCCTGGGGCTCGGTCACTCTGGCACAGCTGGCTGCCGGTGGAGTTCACGGGCACGTCACTGCAACCCCCCCTGGCTTCTGCTCCGCGGCTGCTGAGGGACCCCTCATCTGGGACTCTCGTCAGCTCTTTCTGGGATAGTGGCACGGCTGCCCCTCTGTTGGTCTTCCTTGGTCTCTTGTGTTCTGAGGGCCTCTGGATGTCTGGAGTCTTGATCTCCTCCATACCTGCTTCATGCCCTGGTGGACGGGGCTGTGGCCCCCCGCACACTCTAGCAGATCATTACATGAAGGAACCTTTTAAAAACAAGCGCGTTGATGCTCACAGGTGTACACACGGGTGCTCACACACACACACTACACCCTTTTTGGCTCCTACCTCAAAGCACACTGTGCACTGTCGATCTTACGTGCTGCACAATAATGTTTAATATTTAGTATTTACAGTTATATTCCCATAGATCATCGTGATGTTGTTTATTCTATTGCTCTCATTTTCTTCTGCTTGTTTTCTTTTTTCATTCTCAACAGGTGAAATTAAAAAAGTATCTACTGTTATCTATTGTTAGCTAGTTTATTGTGATGGTGTTGTTTTTATTATGTTGCTCTTTGTTGTTTGTTTTCTCTTCTGGTTTTTTTTTTTTATCTCCATACAGGTGATCCAAGTGTTTTGTTTGTTTTTCTTTTTTTTTCTTCCCCCCTTCTCACCATCTCTTCTCCCCTCTATTTTTCTTTCTCTCCCTCTCTTTCTTTCATTCTTTCTCCCTGTCCTATCCCCCAGTCATGTCTGTCCCGTCTTTAAAAAACGAAAATAAAATAAATACATAATTATAATAAAGATCAATAAAATGGACCAATATGGCAAGGCCATGATGATCCACTTGGTAAAGTAAATCCACTTGGCATCTTTCTTGGCCTTCAGACAACAATTCTGATGGCTAAAGATCCAAACGGGACAGGCAAAAAACAAAAAACAAAAAAAACAATCAAAAATCTGAACTTCAAAGTAATTTTATAACAGAATAACTGCTGTCTTTAAGATGTTTGGATATTTACCAAATTTCCCTGATGCATTTGTAATACATGTCAAAAAAACATGCATGTTATGTGCAGACTACATGTGTATTTGAATAACTATTATATAACACATCTGCGCACTTCAAAATATGTTATCAAGAAACAAATAAATATCTGGGTTTTGGAATGACATTTAAAGATGTCATTCCAAGATCCGGGATAAAAAATAGAAAACAAAGTTGAGCTCTCACTGTAGTGTCTGACGACTCTAGTACTTGTCAGTTTCTGTTGAAGCGAGCACCATTAGCTCAGCTGATATGGTCACAGACACGGGCCTCGGTGGGCTCCGCATAGGCCCTGACACATTGATAAACAGCTGTATTAGTATGAACTCTGCTCATCGCTCTGTGGTCTCTTCCAGTTAAATCAATGAGGTAACCAGTCAATTCTTGCCCACACTCAAGCTATTGCCAAGCCCTTATCTGGCCCTTGCAGTTTAACACTGACCCCCGCACAGGTAGCAGGAGACACACTAATCCATCTCTCGAGTCCAGACAGACTCATCTCATCTCATCCCAGCTACTCCTACCCCGTCTCTCCACACTTCACCCATTCTGTTATTCAAACACCTTTTTCCACCCGTTCCTTCACTCGCTCCCTTGATGTCTTTCACAGTTTCATTTTCCCCTTATCTGCGTTCTCATCCATTTCCCGGCTGCTGCATTTCTCTCTGTATCCTGAGCTATCTCTACCCCCACCCACTGTTTTTCACGCCTTGTTCATAGCTCTCTCCCTTTCTTCTTCCCTACTCTCACTGCGGGTGCCTCTTGGTCTGGCCATGGGGAAACAGCTCTGGTCAAATTAACACACACATCATTGCCTATCAATATATACTCTCAATGAGGGCAGAAATTATTTAGAATTTGAGCCTATTTTGATTCACTTCTCCTTCCTATCACCTCAGGCTCCAGTATTTGATTACCAAGAGCTTTGGTTGAGCTGCATGTCTGAAAATATCCATAATGGCCAAATGGAAGTAAAGTCATTTGATACAACACACCTCTAGGATAATTGCAGAGGAAGACGTGTGATAGCAGATTGAGGCTCCAGACATATAATTTTATCATACAAGCAGACAGTAAATTGGAAACATCATATCACTTATGGTGTTATCCTTGTGAAAACAATTAGCTGATGTTGTAAAAACAAAAGACTTACATGGCCTAGCAGCTAAACACAGTTTCTATGGTGATAAAACACAGCCAAATGGGAACCTTATGTGAACCTATTCATTGTGCGAAAATCCCATACAAGAAAGCCATGTAATTATTGAAAACACATTTGCATATGGCTGCGAAGCTTATCTTGTAGCTGTATGAAGTGCTTAAACGACAAAATAGCAAAAGAAATCTCGTCAGTGCCCGCAAGACAAGGCGAACCCAAAATCAGTCAACAATTTCAATATTTTTGGATGTGGTTACAGGGATCATGTTAGGATTCCTTATTCATCTGTGACATGTAATGTTACGAAGACGAATGCTCATTTCAAACATGGCAAAAGTTTCACATAACGAGGTCAGTGAAAAGCTCAGGCTTTCGACTGCTCTAAATGCTTGATTTCAGATAGCTTTACTCTTGATGCTCTTGGCTTTGTATGATGTAACGAGAACAGTTATCTATAATATGGCCATCTCGGACGCAGAGCTCTGTGAACCCAAAATCCCCACTTACATGCTGTGCAAATCTTTTGTTTGTGAGGGGCAGACAATCAGAAAAAGTTCGCTCGGAGGTTGGGAAAGGAGCTAAAATTGACTTATTTGGGGGGCTCCAACAAATCACAACACATAATATAAGTAGGGCACTTATCCAAACTGACATACATTTAAAAAGATTTTAAAATTCAATAGGAATAAGAAGACACTTTAAAAAATGTCATCAGGAATAAGAGCGAATCCAAGTCTAAATCATCAGTGTTTCCCTTTAGACGGCCACTATCAGAGCACCAACCCGTGTTAACTGCCTCGTTCTGATTTATGGGCCTCCTCCTTCACTGTGCTCAGTAAATAAATGACAACTAGCCCTGAAGTATTCTCCTCTGTGGTCCTTAGCTTGTGGAAAAAGTTACTTCAGAATGTGAGCACTTACCTCTTTAAACCTAATCGTACTTTTTTCCCCATCTATCTCACCATTCTTTTCTTTTCTAAAATCTCATTTAGTGGAGTACTTGTAGTCCAGAGCCAAAACATTTGAACAGTTTCACATTTTTAAGGCTCTGAGCTTCATCACATTCAGTGTGAAATAAAACTGATACTACATTCAATTGCTAAGTGGGAGTTTTAATTTAGCTAGCTTCACATAAATACAAAGAGACTTGTGTGCAACAAACTCCTGCTAACATTTCATTGTAAAGCTTTTTTATGTGTATAGCTACAGAGATGCATCACACATGCCGTCACACAAAATTATCCTATTTAGTAATTTGTTAAAAATTCTTAGCTGTGGATGACCCCCAAATAGGAAGATACTAGATGCTTTGTATCTTACTGTGGTCTGCTGTCCTAGACCTTCACTGCAAACACCCTTAGGCTTTGTTGGTTGTGCAGTGTCTCTGGCTTCAATCTGCTCTAAAAGTGGAATGTATTGTGTTGAAATCAGGGGGCTAACCTTTACGAGGATATGTTCAAACTTTTCCCTTCTCTCAATGATCACTGTCCTCAATGATAGTTTAGAAAGGCACTTTAAAGTATTTCAGGACCTCCAGCAAGAAAGCTAAATCTGCCAGCTGCCAGAGAACTTCATTTGTAGAGTTTGCATGTTCTTCCTGTGCTTGCAAGTATTGTCTTAGCTACGACACATAATGGCTGATGCTACTGAGGTATTCACTCACAAAATCAAGAAAATAATCCCCCCCAGCATACAACTTGTCTCTGTTTCTGTCCTTTTCATGTGCGTATGCATAGTTATCTTCCAAATCCAGCTACTAAAGAGGAGTAATGGCATGTGGCTTTTCAGAAGTTGTGGCTAATTTCAAATGTAACTTTTGAAACAGCTCAAAAATATCAAATACACAAAGTGTTTTATATGTTTAGTTAGAAAACAACAGCTTATTTTCAATGAAAATCACAAGATTATAAGCTCATGTTTAAAAAGGTAATGTAATTCCTTTTTACAAATGACTTTAGACGAATAATGTACTAATTTAGTTTCTTGTTAATTCTTATTGAGTTAATTTTTTAAAATGGAAATTTAAAGATAATTACTTTTTATCTCCGTAACAGACTGATAATGCATCATTCTGATAGATGAATAATTGTTTTTATAAAGGCTACATGAACGTACTGAACACAAAAACAGTGCTTGAGTTAATATTTCATTATTTGGGGCCAAACAAGTAGAGGGACACACACAGCATGGCATGGCTGACCTGTTAAAGCTTAACTACTGATCAGCAAAAGCACAAAAAAAAAAAAAAAAATGGCTTTGTGGTTTGTCAGAATACAATAACAATTGGATACATTGAATCTTAAGATGACATAATCATTCTAATTATTTCTAATTAGCTCAAAGGGCGTCTCTGTTAGTGGAATGCTTTGTACTGCGGCCTTGTGGCGTGAGGGTTAAGGGATGCTGTTGTATTGCATAAAAAACAATATATATGATATGTTGCTTTTTAATGCTTTTGAACTCCTAGCTATGGTAACTGTTTACAGATATAATAGCTTGCATTTATGTAGCATATGTCACTTATGCTTTTCAGATTTTGAAGCAGATATGATTCTGAATGCATACATTTATGTCAGTGGTGTTCTGCCACTGGAATCTACAAATAGACATCAATAAAAAGGACCTGAAATGAAAGTGATTCCTCTCTCCAACAGCAATCTGTAATGAGGCTTCTTGCATATTTGGATCCATGGTTTAAATTGCTGCCATCTTGTGGTCATACTTGGCTGTTATCTCTGGACGCAGACTTGTCTCCACTTAACTCCAATTCTTCTGACGTTTGTATCATGTCTCACTTACATGGGCGTGTCTATTTTCCATTAATAATGGCTTGAGCTTGTCAAGCTGAGAGGCCAACAGCTTTTCCTGGCTGTTTGCGCACGTGCACTGTGGAAAAATCACCGCTCATCTCTGCTTCTACACAAAGTGAAGATAACTGAACTCAGAGCAGTAACAGCAGCTTGGTCGACCATCAGTTTTCTGTATTTTCCAATAATTTTTTTTGACAAAGATGAATTATTTTATTTAAACCAGGAAGTGTTAGGAAAAGTAGGAATCACTGAAAATAGATAATTGATTTTAGGAAGGATTAGGAATGGTTTCAAATCATCTTGTATTTATTTAAGCAGCAGAGTAAAGTTCAACAATTAATGGGTATATATTTAATGTTTCCTATCCGAAGATAACACTGTTAGCCACAACCCCCTCATTCAGACAAAGTAGTAAAATGGTAGACTTTAACTAGTTTATTGAGTAGCTGGAAACTTCTGAAAATGAATCAATAACCCTAAATGACTGTGGCAGAGGAGAATAAAGATCCTGAAGGAATAATAACACATCGTCTGCATAAAGGACACTTCTGCGTTCTGTATTAAATGTTGAAATGCCTTTAATATTGCAATAATGCCGGTAGCAGCAACTGGCTCTACAAATAGCACAAACTAATAGAACTCTCCTTTTGCACATAGCAAGAATGCCTTGAAGATGTTTGCAACGGGTCAAAAGCTGCAAGCTGCATTAGTGCTTTGAGATTTGCATGAATGAGAAATCAGTTGGTTGACTGAATGTATAAAGTGTAGCCACATATTTTGCCAATAGACCAACTTAATTTTTCATCAAGATATTAAATCCTCTTGTAGATATTGATATTAACCGTGTCACATGGTGCTCACAGCTTTTAATTCAGTTGGAATTTTTGTAGTCTTTTTTAAATTTCAAATGTACTTTTTAAGATCAAGATCTTGGCTTGTGTTT